>NW_028156104.1:237624-410124 GCF_964263955.1 Coregonus lavaretus | reverse complement strand
ACACACACACACACACACACACACAAACACACACACACACACACGCACACGCACACACGCACACATACACACACACACAGGGATAATGTTGTAGCAATGCTTCACCACTATGGTGAGTTGCACCTTGATGCTGTGGTCATAGAGGGCAGCATGTACAGTAGCTGAGTGTGTGAACAGTATTAAGTTACATTAATACATTCAGACAACCAATACAATGCCACCTGAAAACTACCAGTGTTGAAATCTACCAGAATCATTGGGCTATCAAATTAACCAATGAACCCCATTCACCCCTCAGGCCCTATCAAACCTTGTTTACGAGCGGTTTCTCCTCCTCCAGAGGCCTAAGCCTTCTTAGCAGGGCCTGAAGAAACAGTCATAGCACCCTCCTCAGCCTTCAGCCACAACCCTTAGCTCTTAGCCGTTAGCCGTTAGCCGTTAGCCGTTAGCCGTTAGCCGTTAGCCGGTAGCCTGCTGCATGCCAAGGCGTTATGAGACCTGCATCATCTAATCCACAAAGCAGAAAGGCTTAGGCTCTCCTTCCTTCCTCCCTCCCTCTCTCCTCCCTCCCTTCTCTTTCCTCTCCTTCCTCTCCACACTCCCTCCCTCTCCCTCCTCTCCTTCCTCCCCCTCTCCTCCCTCCCCCTCACCTTCCTCTCCTCCCTCTCCCTCTCCCTCCCCATCTCCTCCCTCCCTCCCTCCCTCCCCCCTCCTTCCTTACCTCTCTTCCCATCTCCCCCCTTCTCCTTCCTCTCCTCCCTCCCCCTCCCCTCCCTCCCTCCCCCCTCCTTCCTCTCCTCTCATCTCCCCCATCTCCTTCCTCACCTTCTCCTCCCCCTCCCCTCCCTCCCTCCCTCCCTCCCCCTCTCCTTCCTCTCCTCTCTTCCCATCTCCCCCCTCTCCTCCCCCTCCCTCCCTCCCTCCCTCCCTCCCTCCCTCCCCTTCCTCTCCTTCCTCCCCCTCTCCTCCCTCCCCCTCTCCTTCTCCTTCTTGTTGTATGAGCTGGCTCACAGGTTGAGATTATGGGTTGAGATTATGGAACTCAGAACCCCTCTAACTAAACAACCATCCCTTTGACCTGAGTTGGAGAGAGTACACTTCTTTCTCCTTGAATGAGGAGAGAAAATGAGGCTGCAGGAAAATGAACTAATGGATGTGTTTTATGTTTTAACGAGGACCCAAAATGCAACAGATGCACATGCATAAAACCTATAGTAGCTTTTTTTAAACAGCCTGTTAGTGAGCTCATTTAAAAAGGTCCAGTTTGTTTGTCTCAGTTCCATTCATTAAAACAGCAGAGACAGAGGTAGACGTCTGACCCGGTTTCATTCATTAAAACTGCAGAGATAGAGGTAGATGTCCTAGTTGCTTCTTTCCGTTGCCTGCTAGTAATAGACCATTAAATACACAACTAGTAAACCATTGGCTAAGGAGGGCTCAGGGAGGCTCTTTACAGCCACTATATTCTGGATGGAAGAAATAATGACAGTCAATACAGCAGAAAGCTCAGAGACAACACCACTAGGATGCCATCATTCAGTGTAAAAACAAGTGAGTGTTTCAGAACCTTTCCCTCACGTGTAAACATTCTCTCTCTCCCCTTGCTCTGAGATCAACCCTCACAGCACAAAGCCAGCCCCTGTTAAATTAAGAGTCTTTCAACCAGGAATTTTTCATCTTATGAAAAGCTAAGCTCTTTGAGTAACAGGCAGTGTGAAGCGAGCAGGTTAAACCACGTTGCAGCACAGTCGTGACGTATTGCTCAATCTCACTGAGAGATCTGGTCAGTTGGAACACGGTGATTTTCAGAGCTGTTTTTCTGATGTCACGTTCGTTGAATGACGGGTCAGACCAAGGCGCAGCGTGATATGCGTACATGTTTATTAACGTAATAAACAACACGACAAAACAACAAAGGAAACGAAACGTGAAGTCCAAAGGTAGTACAGAACAACAAACCTTACACGGAACAAGATCCCACAACCCACTAGTGCCAATAGGCTGCCTAAGTATGGTCCCCAATCAGAGACAACGAACGACAGCTGCCTCTGATTGGGAACCACACCGGCCAACATAGACCCATACATACTAGATCGTACAACATAGAACATACACAACAAAGAATATACACACCCTGACTCAACATACAGTATAAGAGTCCCCTGAGTCAGGGCGTGACAGTACCCCCCCCCCCAAAGGTGCGGACTCCGACCGCACAACATAAACATAACAGGGTAGGGGCCGGGTGGGCATTCCACCTCGGAGGCGGATCCGACTCGGGGCTTAACGACCACTTACTCTCCACCTCCCAGTTGCGCCCCTGGTCTGGTCTGGACCTCGGCGCGCTACTTCCCCTCACGATACGCCAGGCCCTGTCTGGACCCTGGTGTGGGAGACCCCGAACCTGGAGAGGGGCTGACGTCATGGTCTGGACTGGAGCCGCTGACCGGAGCTGGAATGGGCACCGGTGGAGCGGACTGCTCTGGCTCCGGAGTGGAGCCGCTGACCGGAGCTGGACTAGACCCTGGTGGAGCGGACTGCTCTGGCTCCGGAGTGGCGCAGCTGACCGGAGCTGGATCAGGCACCGATGGAGCGGACTGCTCTGGCTCCGGAGTGGAGCAGCTGACCGGAACTAGATCAGGCACCGGTGGAGCGGACTGCTCTGGCTCCGGAGTGGAGCAGCTGACCGGTGCCGGACTAGGCACCGGTGGAACGTGCACGGGCCGGACTGGACAAACGCACCACTGGTCTGGTGCGAAGAGCAGGCACGGGCCGGACCTGACTAGGAACACGCACCACTGGCTTGGTGCGAAGGGCAGGAACGGGCCGGGCCGGGCTGGCGACGCGCACCACTGGCTTGGTGCGAGGAGCAGGAACGGACCGGACTGGCGACACACACCACTTGCTTGGTGCGAGGAGCGGGACTGGGTTCCTTTATTAACCCCCGCTCCTTCTGCTGCCTAACCAGCTCCTCTCGCCGTGCCTCTACACCTTCCTTCTCCCTTCTAGCCTCCTGTAGCGCCTCCCTCTGACCGAATACCTCCTGCTCCCTCTGAACCAATAGCCCCCGTAATCTGGTGGCCTCCTCTCCTAACCAGCAGATCCGCCCTGTCGCGGGCTCCTGCTGCCTCGTCGTCCACACCGTGTGCCCCCCAAAAAAATTATTGGGGTTGCCTCTCCACCCTGATCCCCTTCAGGGCCTCCATCTTTCTTGCCAGATCCTCTCTTATCTCCCGCCAAGTCCATCCTCTCTGCTCCTCCTCGGCACACTGCTTGGTCCAGGTCTGGTGGGATCTTCTGTCACGTTCGTTGAATGACGGGTCAGACCAAGGCGCAGCGTGATATGCGTACATGTTTATTAACATAATAAACAACATGACAAAACAACAAAGGAAACGAAACGTGAAGTCCAAAGGTAGTACAGAACAACAAACCTTACACGGAACAAGATCCCACAACCCACTAGTGCCAATAGGCTGCCTAAGTATGGTCCCCAATCAGAGACAACGGAACGACAGCTGCCTCTGATTGGGAACCACACCGGCCAACATAGAACCATACATACTAGATCGTACAACATAGAACATACACAACAAAGAATATACACACCCTGACTCAACATACAGTGGGGGAAAAAAGTATTTAGTCAGCCACCAATTGTGCAAGTTCTCCCACTTAAAAAGATGAGAGAGGCCTGTAATTTTCATCATAGGTACACGTCAACTATGACAGACAAAATGAGGAAAAAAAATCCAGAAAATCACATTGTAGGATTTTTTATGAATTTATTTGCAAATTATGGTGGAAAATAAGTATTTGGTCAATAACAAAAGTTTCTCAATACATTGTTATATACCCTTTGTTGGCAATGACACAGGTCAAATGTTTTCTGTAAGTCTTCACAAGGTTTTCACACACTGTTGCTGGTATTTTGGCCCATTCCTCCATGCAGATCTCCTCTAGAGCAGTGATGTTTTGGGGCTGTCGCTGGGCAACACGGACTTTCAACTCCCTCCAAAGATTTTCTATGGGGTTGAGATCTGGAGACTGGCTAGGCCACTCCAGGACCTTGAAATGCTTCTTACGAAGCCACTCCTTCGTTGCCCGGGCGGTGTGTTTGGGATCATTGTCATGCTGAAAGACCCAGCCACGTTTCAGCTTCAATGCCCTTGCTGATGGAAGGAGGTTTTCACTCAAAATCTCACGATACATGGCCCCATTAATTCTTTCCTTTACACGGATCAGTCGTCCTGATCCCTTTGCAGAAAAACAGCCCCAAAGCATGATGTTTCCACCCCCATGCTTCACAGTAGGTATGGTGTTCTTTGGATGCAACTCAGCATTCTTTGTCCTCCAAAAACGACGAGTTGAGTTTTTACCAAAAAGTTATATTTTGGTTTCATCTGACCATATGACATTCTCCCAATCCTCTTCTGGATCATCCAAATGCACTCTAGCAAACTTCAGACGGGCCTGGACATGTACTGGCTTAAGCAGGGGGACACGTCTTGCACTGCAGGATTTGAGTCCCTGGCGGCATAGTGTGTTACTGATGGTAGGCTTTGTTACTTTGGTACCAGCTCTCTGCAGGTCATTCACTAGGTCCCCCCGTGTGGTTCTGGGATTTTTGCTCACCGTTCTTGTGATCATTTTGACCCCACGGGGTGAGATCTTGCGTGGAGCCCCAGATCGAGGGAGATTATCAGTGGTCTTGTATGTCTTCCATTTCCTAATAATTGCTCCCACAGTTGATTTCTTCAAACCAAGCTGCTTACCTATTGCAGATTCAGTCTTCCCAGCCTGGTGCAGGTCTACAATTTTGTTTCTGGTGTCATTTGACAGCTCTTTGGTCTTGGCCATAGTGGAGTTTGGAGTGTGACTGTTTGAGGTTGTGGACAGGTGTCTTTTATACTGATAACAAGTTCAAACAGGTGCCATTAATACAGGTAACGAGTGGAGGACAGAGGAGCCTCTTAAAGAAGAAGTTACAGGTCTGTGAGAGCCAGAAATCTTGCTTATTTGTAGGTGACCAAATACTTATTTTCCACCATAATTTGCAAATAAATTCATAAAAAATCCTACAATGTGATTTTCTGGAGAAAGAAATTCTCAATTTGTCTGTCATAGTTGACGTGTACCTATGATGAAAATTACAGGCCTCTCTCATCTTTTTAAGTGGGAGAACTTGCACAATTGGTGGCTGACTAAATACTTTTTTGCCCCACTGTATAAGAGTCCCCTGAGTCAGGGCGTGACATCTGAGCTGTTGTTCAATGTTACCTGTCAGATAATGGCAACACAGGTACAGTCTTAGGTTGTCCGATGAATTTATATAAACTTTACATTTATTTAAACTTTATATTGATATAAAGTGAACCATCATTAATCATTATGACAGGAATTACAGGACATTACCTGGCTGACAGGCTTAATGTGTGTAACGAGGAGCAAACAGACACTGCACTTGACACATTTATGAAATTGCTTATTCCAGTTACTAATAAGCATGCACCCATTAAGAAAATCACTGTAAAAACTGTTAGATCCCCGTGGATTGATGAGGAATTGAAAAATGTTATAGTTGAGAGGGACGAGGCAAAAGGAATGGCAAATAAGTCTGGCTGCACAACCGATTGGCAAATGTACTGCAAATTGAGAAATCATGTGACTAAACTGAATAAAAAGAATAAACTCCACTATGAAACAAAGATAAATGACATAAAGAATGATACTAAAAAGCTTTGAAGCACTTTAAATGACATTTTGGGAAAAAAGGCAAACTCAGCTCCATCATTCATTGAATCAGATGGCTCATTCATCACAAAACCAACTAATATTGCCAACTAATTTAATTATTTTTTTATTGCCAAGATTAGCAAACGTAGGCATGACATGCCAGCAACAATTCCTGACACCACACATCCAAGTATATCTGACCAAATGATGATGATTGGCTGAGAGAAATTGATGATAAAAAGATTGTGGGGGCTGTTTTGTTAGACTTCAGTGCGGCTTTTGACATTATCGATCATAGTCTGCTGCTGGAAAAACGTATGTGTTATGGCTTTACTCCACCTGCTATATTGTGGATAAAGAGTTACCTGTCTAACAGAACACAGAGGGTGTTCTTTAATGGAAGCCTCTCCAACATAATCCAGGTAGAATCAGGAATTCCCCAAGGCAGCTGTCTAGGCCCATTACTTTTTTCAATCTTTACTAATGACATGCCACTGGCTTTGAGTAAAGCCATAGTGTCTACGTATGCGGATGACTCAACACTATACATGTCAGCTACTACAGCGACTGAAATGACTGCAACACTTAACAAAGAGTTGCAGTTAGTTTCAGAATGGGTGGCAAGGAATAAGTGTCACGATCGTCTAATGAGGGAGACCAAGGCGCAGCGTTGCGAGTGAACATATTCTATTTATTAACTGCTCACATGAACAAAACAATAAACAACGAATGCGTGACGTCTATGGTACAACACGAACACACACGAACAAAACAATAAACAACGAATGCGTGACGTCTATGGTACAACACGAACAAAATCCCACCACCCGAAAGAAAAACAGACAGATTAAATATGGCTCCCAATCAGAGACAACCAGCCGACAGCTGACACTCGTTGCCTCTGATTGGGAGTCACACCGGCAAACATAGAAAATAGACAACCTAGAACACCCACCAAAGAAACTGAAAACATAGAATGAACACACCCTGGCTCAACATAATGAGTCCCCGAGCCAGGGTGTGACAGTACCCCCCCCTAAAGGCGCGGACTGCGACCGCGCCTAAATAAGAGCAAAAACAGGGGAGGGCTGGGTGGGCATTCCTCCTCGGCGGCGGCTCCGGCTCCGGGCTTGACCCCCACTCCTTCTCGAACCCCCCAAAGTACCCCTGGTCCGGTCTGGCCCTGCTGGCCGGAGCTGGACTGAACACTGGTGGAGCGGATTGCTCTAGCTCCGACGTGAAGCCTCTGACCGGTGCCGGACCAGCCACCGGTGGAACAGGCACGGGCCGTGCCGGACTGACGACGCACACCACTGGCTTGGTGTGGGGAGCAGGAGCGGGCCGAGCCGGGCCGTCGAAGCGCACCCCTGACCTGGTGCGGGGAACAGGCACGGGCCATGCCGGACTGACGACGCACACCACAGACTTGGTGCGGAGAGCAGGAACGGGCCGGGCCGGGCTGGCGACGCGCACCACAGGTTTGGTGCGGGGAGCAGGAACGAGCCGGACAGGGCTGACGAGACGCACCACAGACTTGGTGCGGGGAGAAGGAACAGGCCGGGCCGGACTGGTAACACACCCCAGTACCTCTCGCCGTGCCTCCACACTTTCCCTCTCCTCTGTGACCAGTGGTCCCCTTAACCTGGCGGCCTCCTCTTCACACCCGCTGGACCGCTCCATCGCGGCCTCCTGCTGCCCCGTCGTCCACGTCGTGAGCCCCCCCCTAAAAAATTTCTGGGGTTCTCTCCTCCCCGTGGACCAGGCCTCCCTAGCTCTCGCCAGACTCTCGATCCATTGCTTCATAGACCAGCCTCTCTCCTCTTCACTTAGCGTGGCCCAGCCGAAACTCCTACTCCCCTGATCCAAGGTCCTTCCTCTCTCCTCTTCATGCTGCTTGGTCTGGTTTAGGTGGGATTTTCTGTCACGATCGTCTAATGAGGGAGACCAAGGCGCAGCGTTGCGAGTGAACATATTCTATTTATTAACTGCTCACACGAACAAAACAATAAACAACGAATGCGTGACGTCTATGGTACAACACGAACACACACGAACAAAACAATAAACAACGAATGCGTGACGTCTATGGTACAACACGAACAAAATCCCACCACCCGAAAGAAAAACAGACAGATTAAATATGGCTCCCAATCAGAGACAACCAGCCGACAGCTGACACTCGTTGCCTCTGATTGGGAGTCACACCGGCAAACATAGAAAATAGACAACCTAGAACACCCACCAAAGAAACTGAAAACATAGAATGAACACACCCTGGCTCAACATAATGAGTCCCCGAGCCAGGGTGTGACAATAAGTTAGTCTTAAATATTTCTAAAACTAAAAGCATTGTATTTGGGACAAATCATTCTGAAACCCTAAACCTCAACTACATATTGTAATAAATAATGTGGAAATTGAGCAAGTTGAGGTGACTAAACTGCTTGGAGTAACCCTGGATTGTAAACTGTCATGGTGAAAACATATTGATACAACAGTAGCTATCAACAAGGCAGGTCCTACAGGCCCTAGTTTTGTCACACCTGGACTACTGTTCAGTCGTGTGGTCAGGTGCCACAAAAGAGGACTTAGGAAAATTGCAATTGGCTCAGAACAGGGCAGCACGGCTGGCCCTTAGATGTACACAGAGAGCTAATATTAATAATATGCATGTCGATCTCTCCTGGCTCAAAGTGGAGGAGAGATTGACTTCATCACTACTTGTGTTTATGAGAGGTGTTGACATGTTGGGTGCACCGAGCTGTCTGATTGAGCTACTGGTGCACAGCTCGGTCACCCATGCATACCCCACAAGACATACCACCAGAGGTCTCTTCACAGTCCCCAAGTCCAGAACAGACTATGGGAGGCGCACAGTACTACATAGAGCCATGACTACATGGAACTCTATTCCACATCAAGTCACTGACGCAAGTAGTAAAATTAGATTGAAAAAACAGATAAAAAAACACCTTATGAAACAGCGGGGAATGTGAAGCAACACAAACACAGGCACAGACACATGCATACACACACACGATAACATACGCACTATACACACACGTACACATGGATTTTTGATACTGTAGATATGTGGTAGTGGTGGAGTAGGGGCCTGAGGGCACACAGTGTGTTGTGCAATCTGTGAATGTATTGTAATGTTTTTTTTAAAAGTGTATGAACTGCCTTAACTATAATAAATACAAAATACAAACGTCTCTGCAGCCAATTTCATTATAAAGATATCTGAGCCATGAAGGACAGTATGAGATGTCAGTGAAGGAAGAGAGCCAACTAGCAGGCCTTTCTACCACCTCACATGGCCTGTCTGCTGCGGGAGGAACAACCTCCACGAAAACAACACTAACACCGACGCAACCTTATTATTGGCTCGCCATCTCCATCACGAAACTGAGGTCACTAGAGGCCACCTTCATCCCACCCTCGGCCCTGGTCTCCCTCCCTCCCTCCCTCCCTCCCTCCCTCCCTCCCTCCCTCCCTCCCCCCCTCCCCCCCTCCTCTCTTTGTGCGCTGTAGTAATCTGGGGTGTTATGTGGTTAGTGTGTGTGGAATGTGTTAGGGTAAGGGTGTTCTAAACTAAACCTTGGTCCTGCCACATCACACCGCTCCAGTACAGCCGGGAGAACAGAACTGGATCCCTGACACAGGGGTCTCTCTGTACCTCAGACGCTGCAGGAACCTGAAACTCAAAGCTAACCCAACACGCACAGTGGAGTGACGCTACAACTCTCAATACAAAATAATCAATTAATCTGTATTTATTGATCGGGAAGTGCTGTGCTGCGTTGGAACATAGCTGCATTGGAGAGAGGGTTTGATGATCGAGGGGCCAGGTGGATTTCCTCTGGTTTTCACCCATCAGCGTGGACTATAGCAACAGAGAAGGGGGCCAAGATGAATCAGACCAAGGTGGTAGAAGAGGAGCTGTATAACTACTATGACTACTCAGACTGGTACTCAAACAATATGGAACCCACCAGACCTCCACAAGAGTAAGTATGGGGTCAGTAAATAGTATACTATTTAGCCGACGGTTTGTACATACATTTTCGTATGGGTGGCTGCAGCACAGCGGGAAAGCGCATTCTCAACCCTGACGTTGCAAACGCCATGCTCTACAAACTGAGTCACATAGGATCAGTGCAATGAATTATGGGGATTGTGTCATAGTGTTATTATGATTTGATTTAATCTAAGATCAGGGTTTCTCAACCACTGACCCGCAAGGGGCCAAAGTATTGCTGGTTTTCAATTCTTCCGGTTTTCCCATCCATGATTGAATATCCATTACAAATGGCATATTTTCAGTTCTTAGGCGAAACTCTTGTCAGATTCGCTACTGAGAGCACAGTCAAGCTGAACAGGATTTCTAGGGAGTTTGTTTTTGGTCTGCATAAATCGTTTCTGACGGCCATTGCTCGGCTTGTGTTATATGACTGTTTCAGAGTTATTCTCCCATGTGACCCCACAGCGGATGACCAGCTGTTTCACATATGTATCACTTCAGTATCTGTAAGTATCAGGCCTACTGTCTATTTCAATATTTCCACCTGGTGATTAACCTTTATTTTAACAGGGAGTCATGTTGAGACCAAGGTCTCTTTTGCAAATGAGCCATGTAATTACAAAGATGCACATCCAATACAAATACGAAATGCAACACATTTACCAACAACAGTAGTGATCACAGGTCAAATGAATATAAAATATGAATGTTTGGAATTAATGAAAACAGTGAATAACTATATAGGCCATGTCCTAAAGGGGATGTTCAGTCAGTACAGATGATTATAGGCCATGTCCTAAAGGGGATGTTCAGTCAGTACAGATTACTATAGGCCATGTACTAAAGGGGATGTTCAGTCAGTACAGATGACTATAGGCCATGTCCTAAAGGGGATGTTCAGTCAGTACAGATGACTATAGGCCATGTCCTAAAGGGGATGTTCAGTCAGTACAGATGACTATAGGCCATGTCCTAAAGGGGATGTTCAGTCAGTACAGATGACTATAGGCCATGTCCTAAAGGGGATGTTCAGTCAGTACAGATGACTATAGGCCATGTCCTAAAGGGGATGTTCAGTCAGTACAGATGACTATAGGCCATGTCCTAAAGGGGATGTTCAGTCAGTACATTCGTGCTACCCACCATGACCTCAGAAAGCCATCTCCCTCAACATCATCAGGGATATATGCCATTGTTTGTGGTAGAGGGCTGGCTTCCACTTCGCTGAGGAAACCAATAGCATGAATTGTAATTGAACTGACATACTGTAGGGCTATTCACTCTAGGATTCTGCCAAATAGAGGACACTCAGAGCACTATGAAGGGTCAACCTGGACTCAGGGGTAGACGTAACATAGTAAATGATAATCCGTGACGCACAAATTAGTATGATATGTTATGTTTGGTATGGTATTAATTTGTGATTATGATATGTTACGAATTACAATCCGTATGATATGTTACATTTACATTAAATTTTAGTCATTTAGCAGACGCTCTTATCCAGAGCGACTTACAGGAGCAATTAGGGTTAAGTGCCTTGCTCAAGGGCACATTTACGTCATTTAGCAGACGCTCTTATCCAGAGCGACTCACCAATTGGTGCGTTCACCCTATAGCCAGTGGGATAATCACTTTACAAAAAAAAATTTTTTTTGGGGGGGGTAGAAGGATTACTTTATCCTATCCCAGGTATTCCTTAAAGAGGTGGGGTTTCAAATGTCTCCGGAAGGTGGTGAGTGACTCCGCTGTCCTGGCGTCGTGAGGGAGCTTGTTCCACCATTGGGGTGCCAGAGCAGCGAACAGTTTTGACTGGGCTGAGCGGGAACTATGCTTCCGCAGAGGAAGGGGAGCCAGCAGGCCAGAGGTGGATGAACGCAATGCCCTCGTTTGGGTGTAGGGACTGATCAGAGCCCGAAGGTACAGAGGTGCCGTTCCCCTCACTGCTCCATAGGCAAGCACCATGGTCTTGTAGCGGATGCGAGCTTCAACTGGAAGCCAGTGGAGTGTGCGGAGGAGGGGGGTGACGTGAGAGAACTTGGGAAGGTTGAACACCAGACGGGCTGCGGCATTCTGGATGAGTTGTAGGGGTTTAATGGCACAGGCAGGGAGGCCAGCCAACAGCGAGTTGCAGTAGTCCAGACGGGAGATGACAAGTGCCTGGATTAGGACCTGAGCCGCTTCCTGTGTAAGGCAGGGTCGTACTCTCCGAATGTTGTAGAGCATGAATTCCCGAATTCCAATTTGGTTTTGGCTAACGTTAGCTAGGTGGCTAGTTGGCTAACGTTAGGGGAAGGGTTAGCTAACATGCTAAGTAGTTGCAAATTAGCTCAAAAGTAGTAAGTAGTTGCAAAGTTGCTAATTAGATACATTTCTAATGTTGTCTGTGATGAGATTCGAACACGCGACGTGTTATGCATCCACACCAACCAACCACCCCGACCAACCACGCTCCTTTTGTTTTTGCTGTAAGCAACCTTCTGTCTTATGTAACCATACCAAACGTAACATATCATACTAATTTGAGTGTTCCTGATTTTCATTTCCTATGTTACGGCTAGTCTATGAGACCAGGCTGGAAGGGTGGGTCAGCATCTCCACTTACCAGGGCTCATCAAAAATAATGAGACAATGGTGAGGTAGCATTCAGAAGGTCCTTTTCTAGGAGTTTCCCCATATTATTTCAGGCACTCTGGCTTGACAACAAGGTACAGTGGCTTGCGAAAGTATTCACCCCCCTTGGCATTTTTCCTATTTTGTTGCTTTACAACCTGGAATTAAAATGGATTTTTTGGGTGTTTGTATCATTTGATTTACACAACATGCCTACCACTTTGAAGACACATTTTGAAGCAATTACAGCTATATATATAATAATCTTGGGGTATGTCTGTATAAGCTTGGCACATCTAGCCACTGGGATTTTTGCCCATTCTTCAAGGCAAAACTGCTCCAGCTCCTTCAAGTTGGATGGGTTCCGCTGGTGTACAGCAATGTTTAAGTCATACCACAGATTCTCAATTGGATGGAGGTCTGGGCTTTGACTAGGCCATTCAAAGACATTTAAATGTTTCCCCTTAAACCACTCGAGTGTTGCTTTAGCAGTATGCTTAGGGTCATTGTCCTGCAGGAAGGTGAACCTCCGTCCTAGTCTCAAATCTCTGGAAGACTGAAACAGGTTTCCCTCAAGAATTTCCCTGTATTTAGCGCCATCCATCATTCCTTCAATTCTGACCAGTTTCCCAGTCCCTGCCAATACAAAACATCCCCACAGCATGATGCTGCATGATGCTGGTGTTCTCGGGGTGATGAGAAGTGTTGGGTTTGCGCCAGACATAGCGTTTTCCTTGATGGCCAAAAAGCTCAATTTTAGTCTCATCTTCCATATGTTTGGGGAGTCTCCCACATGCCTTTTGGCGAACACCAAACGTGTTCGCTTATTTTTTTCTTTAAGCAATGATTTTTTTCTGCCCACTCTTCCGTAAAGCCCAGCTCTGTGGAGTGTATGGCTTAAAGTGGTCCTATGGACAGATACTCCAATCTCCGCTGTGGAGCTTTGCAGCTCCTTCAGGGTTATCTTCGGTCTCTTTGTTGCCTCTCTGATTAATGCCCTCCTAGCCTGGTCCGTGAGTTTTGGTGGGCGGCCCTCTCTTGGCAGGTTGGTTGTGGTGCCATATTCTTTCAAAAAATTTTATAATGGATTTAATGGTGCTCCGCGGGATGTTCAAAGTTTCTGATATTTTTTTATAACCCAACCCTGATCTGTACTTCTCCACAACTTTGTCCCTGACCTGTTTGGAGAGCTCCTTGGCCTTCATTGCTTGGGGGTGTCCCTTGCTTAGTTGTGTTGCAGACTCTGGGGCCTTTCAGAACAGGTGTATATATACTGAGATCATGTGACACTTAGATTGCACACAGGTGGACATTATTTAACTAATTATGTGACTTCTGAAGGTAATTGGTTGCACCAGATCTTATTTAGGGGCTTCATAGCAAAGGGGGTGAATACATATGCACCCACCACTTTTCCGTTATTTATTTTGTATAATTTTTTGAAACAAGTTATTTTTTTCATTTCACTTCACCAATTTGGACTATTTTGTGTATGTCCATTACATGAAATCCAAATAAAAATCAATTTAAATTACAGGTTGTAATGCAACAAAATAGGAAAAAACGCCAAAGGGGGATGAATACTTCAGCAAGGCACTGTACATTAGAGGATTATTTTAGTTGCACTGTAGTTAAGGAAATGAATTAGAGTTCCTATTGTAGCACTGATGGAGTATTTTGTCTCCTAGCTCGTTATGGTGTTGATTCTAGCAGCCCTGAAGAGGAGAAAGACTCTATGTGAGGGTTTCACCAGTGGATCAACTGGTATCTCAAGGTAAGTGCAGGTCATTACCAAACATATCAACATGAAGCAACCAGGAACTCTTGTTAATATATGACAACCCACTGGGCAAATACTGGTTGAATCAACTTTGTTTCCACGTAATTTCAACCCTAAAATTACATGTGATGACATTGAATCAACATGGAAATCGAATTGGATTTGAACCTAAATCCAATGACATGGGGTCATTTTTTGTTGATTTCACGTTGAATTCACGCTAGTTGACAACTCAACCAAATGTAAATCAAAACTAGTCGTTGAACTGACATCTGTGCCCAGCGGGAAACCACACAAAACACCACTGTTACAAGAACAACTCAGGCTGCCTCATCACAATAACATACCGATAGACAATTTATAACACTTAAACATGTTACCATTCTGTAATACAGTGTCACAGTGTCACGGATTCTGCCGAGACTGCTCCTCCTCCTGGTTCGGGCAGGCTTCGGCGTTCGCCGTCCCCGGAGTACTAGCTGCCACCGCTCCATGTTTCTTGGTGTGATTGCTTTCGTCTGTCTTTTACACCTGTGTCCGTTTGTGTGCTGATTACTTGTCCTATAAGTTCCTTGTTTTGCTTAGGTTAGATTGTGTGTTGTTTTTCGCCTGTCCGTTGTGCTGCGTGTTTTGTACCTGTTTTCTTGTTTATTTGTTTTACGCACAGTTTGCGTATTTTGCTCGCCTCTGTTTATTGTTGAGGCCGTTCTCTGTATTTTTGCCTATTGGTAAACTTCAGTAAACTTTGTTGGACTAGCTTCGGTGTCCTGCGCCTGACTTCCACACACCTTACACCTCAGCCCTTGACACACAGTATTGTTGACACATTCATTTTCTGGTGTTTGCTTGGTCTTATTTCTGGTCTCTTCCCGCTGTGTGCCACCCACCAGTCCAGTGAACTTCCTGGACCAGACGCAGCACAAGGCCCTGGCGGTAGCTGTGTTTGGGCTGGTCTTCAGCAAGCTGTCTGTATTGGTCCTGGCTCCAGACCCCCTGCCCTTCTCCAAAGACACCCCTCAGGAAATCAAAGGTGAGTAGCTGTGTCCCTATCCCACTAAACAGTGACCCTCACTCAACAGTGATTCCTATCCCAGACAAGCTCCCAAAACTCTTTAACAGGCCTCGGGATGAGGTTCCAGACAGATGATGACTTCTGGTATAGTATAAACACATTGAAGGGAAGACCTGATGTGATACTGAATGCAGACTGTGTGTTCCTCCTCCTTCCAGAGTACATGAAGATCGTGGCCGTCTTCTACTGGCCTGCCCTGTACTACCCACTCCTGGCCTGTGGTACGCTCCACAGTAAACTGGGCTATGTGCTGGGCAGTCTGCTCTCCTGGACACACTTCGCTGTCCTCGTCTGGCAGAAGCTCGACTGTCCCAAAACACCAGAGGTAATATCATCTGATATTAAAGTGGGGGGGGAAGGGGGGAAGGGGCACATCTTTTTTTTTTGTTGCATCATATTTTTAACAGAATTCATATCTCAAGCTAGACAATTTCTATATACAGTGTCTTAAAATGTTGTATCTACCATAACAAATTTGTTAAAAAATCTGTACATTTGTATTTGATATGTTTTCCATTGTCGTCTCCACAGCTGTATAAGTACTATTCCCTGCTGGCCAGTCTCCCACAGATAGCCTGTCTGGGATTCCTCTGTGTCAAGTACCCGCTACTGTTCCTCAAAGGTGCTGAGGCCAACGGTTCTGAGGTGAGGGAACTGCTCTTTGACCAATGAAAATCTAGTCATGAACCTGCCAGCCACTGTAGTCTCTCTTTTAAGGTTTTGATAACAACAATATCAACGTTTCCTGATCCCTGCCTGCATTTAGGTCATTGTCCTACTCGTGAACTATCTGGATGAGAACTGCTCGTGATGCTTATGTATATAACGAAACGCAGGTCTTCAAGAGACTGTTTTAAGTTATGAATCTACAAGTCAACCACATACATGTACCAAAGGTCTGGTTACCATAAGCAGCTTGGATGGAATGGATTTAGTACAATATCCCTGCACAGATTATGACCGAGGAGTGTTATTCCTCTCATGGTTTACACAATGCAGTGTTTATTTCACTGTAATCTGTGGATTGCATAGCTGTAAATTGTCAGTGAGATCATGTGAGGGAGTCTTTAATCTGTCTGTGTTTTTTTTAATTTTTTACATCATTTAGCAGACACTCTTATCCAGAGCGACTTACAGGAGCAATTAGGGTTAAGTGCCTTGCTTAAGGGCACATCGACAGATTTTTCACCTAGTCGGCTCGGGGATTAGAACCAGCGACCTTTCGGTTACTGCCACAACGCTCTTAACCACTAAGCTACCTGCCGCCCTATATGCATATGGCTCTATACTAAGCTACCTGCCGCCCTATATGCATATGGCTCTATACTAGGCTACCTGCCGCCCTATATGCATATGGCTCTATACTAAGCTACTTGCCGCCCTATATGCATATGGCTCTATACTAAGCTACCTGCCGCCCTATATGCATATGGCTCTATACTAGGCTACCTGCCGCCCTATATGCATATGGCTCTATACTAGGCTACCTGCCGCCCTATATGCATATGGCTCTATACTAGGCTACCTGCCACCCTATATGCATATGGCTCTATACTAGGCTACCTGCCGCCCTATATGCATATGGCTCTATACTAGGCTACCTGCAGCCCTATATGCATATGGCTCTATACTAGGCTACCTGCCGCCCTATATGCATATGGCTCTATACTAGGCTACCTGCTGCCCTATATGCATATGGCTCTATACTAGGCTACCTGCTGCTCTATATGCATATGGCTCTATACTAGGCTACCTGCCGCCCTATATGCATATGGCTCTATACTAGGCTACCTGCCGCCCTATATGCATATGGCTCTATACTAGGCTACCTGCCACCCTATATGCATATGGCTCTATACTAGGCTACCTGCCGCCCTGTATGCATATGGCTCTATACTAAGCTACCTGCCGCCCTATATGCATATGGCTCTATACTAGGCTACCTGCCGCCCTATATGCATATGGCTCTATACTAGGCTACCTGCCGCCCTATATGCATATGGCTCTATACTAGGCTACCTGCCACCCTATATGCATATGGCTCTATACTAAGCTACCTGCCGCCCTATATGCATATGGCTCTATACTAGGCTACCTGCCGCCCTATATGCATATGGCTCTATACTAGGCTACCTGCCGCCCTATATGCATATGGCTCTATACTAAGCTACCTGCCGCCCTATATGCATATGGCTCTATACTAGGCTACCTGCCGCCCTATATGCATATGGCTCTATACTAAGCTACCTGCCGCCCTATATGCATATGGCTCTATACTAGGCTACCTGCCGCCCTATATGCATATGGCTCTATACTAGGCTACCTGCCGCCCTATATGCATATGGCTCTATACTAGGCTACCTGCCACCCTATATGCATATGGCTCTATACTAGGCTACCTGCCGCCCTATATGCATATGGCTCTATACTAGGCTACCTGCCGCCCTATATGCATATGGCTCTATACTAGGCTACCTGCCGCCCTATATGCATATGGCTCTATACTAGGCTACCTGCCGCCCTATATGCATATGGCTCTATACTAAGCTACCTGCAGCCCTATATGCATATGGCTCTATACTAGGCTACCTGCCGCCCTATATGCATATGGCTCTATACTAGGCTACCTGCCGCCCTATATGCATATGGCTCTATACTAGGCTACCTGCCGCCCTATATGCATATGGCTCTATACTAGGCTACCTGCCACCCTATATGCATATGGCTCTATACTAAGCTACCTGCCGCCCTATATGCATATGGCTCTATACTAAGCTACCTGCCGCCCTATATGCATATGGCTCTATACTAGGCTACCTGCCGCCCTATATGCATATGGCTCTATACTAAGCTACCTGCCGCCCTATATGCATATGGCTCTATACTAGGCTACCTGCCGCCCTATATGCATATGGCTCTATACTAAGCTACCTGCCGCCCTATATGCATATGGCTCTATACTAGGCTACCTGCCACCCTATATGCATATGGCTCTATACTAGGCTACCTGCCGCCCTATATGCATATGGCTCTATACTAGGCTACCTGCCACCCTATATGCATATGGCTCTATACTAGGCTACCTGCCGCCCTATATGCATATGGCTCTATACTAGGCTACATGCCGCCCTATATGCATATGGCTCTATACTAGGCTACCTGCCGCCCTATATGCATATGGCTCTATACTAGGCTACCTGCAGCCCTATATGCATATGGCTCTATACTAGGCTACCTGCCGCCCTATATGCATATGGCTCTATACTAGGCTACCTGCCGCCCTATATGCATATGGCTCTATACTAGGCTACCTGCCACCCTATATGCATATGGCTCTATACTAGGCTACCTGCCGCCCTATATGCATATGGCTCTATACTAGGCTACCTGCCGCCCTATATGCATATGGCTCTATACTAGGCTACCTGCCGCCCTATATGCATATGGCTCTATACTAAGCTACCTGCCGCCCTATATGCATATGGCTCTATACTAAGCTACCTGCCGCCCTATATGCATATGGCTCTATACTAGGCTACCTGCCGCCCTATATGCATATGGCTCTATACTAAGCTACCTGCCGCCCTATATGCATATGGCTCTATACTAGGCTACCTGCCGCCCTGTATGCATATGGCTCTATACTAAGCTACCTGCCGCCCTATATGCATATGGCTCTATACTAAGCTACCTGCCGCCCTGTATGCATATGGCTCTATACTAGGCTACCTGCCGCCCTGTATGCATATGGCTCTATACTAAGCTACCTGCCGCCCTATATGCATATGGCTCTATACTAGGCTACCTGCCGCCCTATATGCATATGGCTCTATACTAGGCTACCTGCCGCCCTATATGCATATGGCTCTATACTAGGCTACCTGCCGCCCTATATGCATATGGCTCTATACTAGGCTACCTGCCGCCCTGTATGCATATGGCTCTATACTAAGCTACCTGCCGCCCTATATGCATATGGCTCTATACTAGGCTACCTGCCGCCCTATATGCATATGGCTCTATACTAGGCTACCTGCCGCCCTATATGCATATGGCTCTATACTAGGCTACCTGCCGCCCTATATGCATATGGCTCTATACTAGGCTACCTGCCGCCCTGTATGCATATGGCTCTATACTAAGCTACCTGCCGCCCTATATGCATATGGCTCTATACTAAGCTACCTGCCGCCCTGTATGCATATGGCTCTATACTAGGCTACCTGCCGCCCTGTATGCATATGGCTCTATACTAAGCTACCTGCCGCCCTATATGCATATGGCTCTATACTAGGCTACCTGCCGCCCTATATGCATATGGCTCTATACTAGGCTGCCTGCCGCCCTATATGCATATGGCTCTATACTAGGCTACCTGCCGCCCTATATGCATATGGCTCTATACTAGGCTACCTGCCGCCCTGTATGCATATGGCTCTATACTAAGCTACCTGCCGCCCTATATGCATATGGCTCTATACTAGGCTACCTGCCGCCCTATATGCATATGGCTCTATACTAGGCTACCTGCCGCCCTATATGCATATGGCTCCATACTAAGCTACCTGCCGCCCTATATGCATATGGCTCTATACTAGGCTACCTGCCGCCCTATATGCATATGGCTCTATACTAGGCTACCTGCCGCCCTATATGCATATGGCTCTATACTAAGCTACCTGCCGCCCTATATGCATATGGCTCTATACTAGGCTACCTGCCGCCCTATATGCATATGGCTCTATACTAAGCTACCTGCAGCCCTATATGCATATGGCTCTATACTAGGCTACCTGCCGCCCTATATGCATATGGCTCTATACTAAGCTACCTGCCGCCCTATATGCATATGGCTCTATACTAGGCTACCTGCCGCCCTATATGCATATGGCTCTATACTAGGCTACCTGCCGCCCTATATGCATATGGCTCTATACTAAGCTACCTGCCGCCCTATATGCATATGGCTCTATACTAGGCTACCTGCCGCCCTATATGCATATGGCTCTATACTAGGCTACCTGCCGCCCTATATGCATATGGCTCCATACTAAGCTACCTGCCGCCCTATATGCATATGGCTCTATACTAGGCTACCTGCCGCCCTATATGCATATGGCTCTATACTAGGCTACCTGCCGCCCTATATGCATATGGCTCTATACTAAGCTACCTGCCGCCCTATATGCATATGGCTCTATACTAGGCTACCTGCCGCCCTATATGCATATGGCTCTATACTAAGCTACCTGCCGCCCCGTAGCTTAGTGGGTAATCACAGTTACAGTTCTAACAGTGTTACTGCATCCAAACGATTGATCCTATACAGAGTTACAGGTGGTCAGATCATGCACCCGTCGTGTTTATGATTGATCCTATACAGGGTTACAGGTGATCAGTGTTGTCAGATCATGCACCCGTCGTGTTTATGATTGATCCTATACAGGGTTACAGGTGGTCAGTGTTATCAGATCATGCACCCGTCGTGTTTATGATTGATCCTATACAGTGTTACAGGTGGTCAGTGTTGTCAGATCATGCACCCATCGTGTTTATGATTGATCCTATACAGTATTACAGGTGGTCAGATCATGCACCCATCGTGTTTATGATTGATCCTATACAGTATTACAGGTGGTCAGATCATGCACCCGTCGTGTTTATGATTGATCCTATACAGTGTTACAGATGGTCAGTGTTGTCAGATCATGCACCCATCATGTTTATGATTTCAGATCATGCACCTATCATGTTTATGATTGATCCTATACAGTGTTACAGGTGGTCAGTGTTATCAGATCATGCACCCATCGTGTTTATGTGTTTATCAACCAGTGTGATTCTGATACCCTTTGGCTTCAGGACCTTGACAGCAGCTACTACACAGACTACGTGAAATTAATTCTAAAGAAGAAAAAGTCAAACATCAGGTGGGGTTTATGAGAGAAACAAGATACTAAACTGAATGACCTGTCTGTTTTATTATTATGAGAGAAACAAGATACTCAACTGAATGACCAGACTGTTTTATTATTATGAGAGGAACAAGATACTCAACTGAATGACCAGACTGTTTTATTATTATGAGAGAAACAAGATACTAAACTGAATGACCAGACTGTTTTATTATTATGAGAGGAACAAGATACTCAACTGAATGACCAGACTGTTTTATTATTATGAGAGGAACAAGATACTAAACTGAATGACCAGACTGTTTTATTATTATGAGAGGAACAAGATACTAAACTGAATGACCATACTGTTTTATTATTATGAGAGGAACAAGATATGTAACAGTGATGACTGTAGCGTGCAGTTATTGACATCATTGTGTTTCTGTTCAGTACCTCTATCAGATCAGATAAACCCAAACTGTTGGAGAGGATAACAGACACAGTCAAGTCCTACATCTACACACCAGAGAAAGGTAAGTCTTGAGTGTTTTTGACAAATTGTCTGCTAATCTTCTTTTTTTTTTTTTTTTTTTACAAAATATTCTAATGATAGTATTGTTTTACCATGATTTTTTTTTTGCAGTATTCCGGTTTCCACTAAAGCTGGCGATCTCAGCATTTGTGTCCTCCATAGCAGTTTATCAGGTAACAAACGCTGCGGTTAATTTGGAATCGATCACATTTCAGCAACACATAACGAAAAACAAAGGAACATAGCAACAATCCACATCAAAGGTTGGTTGTGAACACAGCTTTCAGGTAACTTCACAAGATGCCCGTTTTTGATAGAAATAACTCTTACAGCCATGTGGTCATCCATCCCCTAGGTGGCGCTGTTGCTGGTTGTACTGGTGATCCCCACCCTCCACATAGTCCGTGCTGGTATAGATGAGAAGTTCCCCTTCCTTCTGGAGGGCGTTGGTATCGTTCTATCAGAGGACAGGATGGAGGTGGTCCAGATAGTCATCCACTATACCTGGTGCTTGGAAGGTGGTTATCTGTCCTGTATTTACTGAGATGAGCTGCAGCATCGGGTGACAACGTCGGGTGATAAGACCTGAACTCTTATGGCTTATATTGTATCAAGCTAGCTATATATAATATTTACATTAGTTTAATGTTTTTTTTATTGTATAATCAGCCAATATATACGTTTTTGGTACAAACATAGACCACGGCCTGTTCGTTATGTTTTGTAGTGTGTTACCTGTGTGGATTGACCCCGGCCTGTTCGTTATGTTTTGTAGTGTGTTACCTGTGTGGATTGACCCTGGCCTGTTCGTTATGTTTTGTAGTGTGTTACCTGTGTGGATTGACCCTGGCCTGTTCGTTCACCTTCATCATGCTCATGAGGTCCATGATCCTCCACAGGTAAATACTTTGATCAGCCAACACAGTAACTACATCTGTGCACCAAACATTGTGTTCTTTTTTTTACGTTCAAGAAACAATGTCACCATACAAACTAACTGATATTTCAAGTGTGGTCCTTTTTAATGCATAAGTCATTCTATTTCTTATTGTTTCTACCATCAGATCGAACCTTCAGGGCTTGTACAGAGGAGATATTTACAACCTGTATAACTGCCAGAAGAGCGTCTGTCCATCTCAGACAGGCCTAGTGTGCTGGATGGGTTTTATTGGATATCAGGCTGCTGTCATCTCTTTAGGTAGGCTAACGCTGACCTAACATGGTGGTTTTCATTCCTAATTAAACAGACATGTACTTTTGGTTATTTTTGATCATATAGTTCTTCAGGAAATACTTTGTCATTTCTGTGTGCTACCAACCTAATTTCCTTTTAAACTTACTTAAAAGGAATTTTATGCAAGATGGCAGTTATATATTCTTATTCTAGATTCCTCTCTCTCTCACTGTGTAATATTATGTTGTCAGGAATGGTCCTCCAGACTCTGGTCTTCTTCATCTGTTTTGTGTGGTTGGTGTTTCTCATTATCATCCCCATCTTGTATGGCCAGAACCTCATACTCTTCCAGGTCGCTGCCAAGGCCTGGTGAGCGCATCTTCTACCGTGACAAAATACATGTTCATTCAATGGTGGCTCTGCCTGCTAATATGGAATCATACACTTGCCCCAGGAAGCCTTTTATCTGATTTTCAAGCACCATTTCACAGAAACAATTTGATCAGCTTAGCTCCTATCACCACAAATACCCTTTTGAACTGATTGAGATACTCACCGGCGGTTGATGAGAGCCCTACAGTCATGGATTATGTTGACGTTGTGGTATCTGATCTCTCCAGGCCTGTGTGGGTGACGTTGATACTGGCGACTGCTCTACAGCACGTTACAGCCAGGTTTGCTTTCATCAAAAAGGATGCTGGGACACGAGACTTGAACAACAGGTACTAAGAAACTAGTACACTATAAATGATTTACTTTATTTATTTGTAACTTTGTCTCAGAACTAGTGACATGATAGATTACACCAGGGTTTCACAAACTCGGTCCTCGGGACACCAAGGGGTGCACTTTTATTTTTTTATTTTTTATTTTTTTACGCCCTAGCACTACACAGCTGATTCAAATAATCAACTAATCGTCAAGCGTTTTGATCATTTGAATCAGCTGTGTAGTGTTAGGGCAAAAAACAAAACGTGCACCCCTTGGGGTCCAGAGGACCGAGTTTGGGAAACGCTGGATTTCTTTTTTTTGTATATGTCATGTTAACATGAATAATTACAAAACATTCAAATGAATTCCAAGGGGGACATACCCCCCCCCCCCCCACGGACACCCAGTACCTCCCTAACTACAACACCATTCACCCATCCGAAGTAGAACTAACTAGATGCGTGCCGTGTCTGTGTTGTTCCAGAGGCAGTCTGTTCCTTCTGACCTACCTGCTCTTCCTGATCAACATCATGGTGGGGTTGATAGCAGCCATCTGGAGGATGGTCATCACGGCCCTCTATAACATCATCCACCTGGGCCGCATGGACATCAGCCTCCTCAACCGCGCCGCTGAATCCTATGACCCGGGTACGTCAACATACAGTTCGGGGAATTATATAGTTACTTTATGAAAGGCCTGCCACTGGTACATTTGTTACAAAATGGATATTGTCTAGGGGTCCTAGGCCTAGTTACATCATCTGTAACCTGAATGAATGTGTGCATCTATGTGAGAAATAAAGGGTTTGAGGACCGTGTTGGCTGGACAGACGTGTTGGCTGGACATGTGCCTGGGGAGATAGCAACCTTACTTTGGTCCAGTGCCAGCCAGCTCTGTCTCTCTTGACCTCTTGGTTGGTCAGTCCAAGCGGATTATCTGTTCAGATGGTGGCAAAACATAAATATGTAGAAAATGAAAAAATACCAAAAGGCATGCCCAAACTAAAGACTCAAAAATACCAAAGGCATGCCCAAACTAAAGATTCAAAAATACCAAAGGCATGCCCAAACTAAAGATTCAAAAATACCAAAGGCATGCCCAAACTAAAGACTCAAAAATACCAAAAGGCATGCCCAAACTAAAGATTCAAAAATACCAAAGGCATGCCCAAACTAAAGACTCAAAAATACCAAAAGGCATGCCCAAACTAAAGACTCAAAAAACAAACGAAAGGCCTCATGGCCACCAAACAAAACCAGCAGCCTCACGGTTTGCCAGCTGGGACACTGACTGACCATCATCCTAATTGGCAGCCCCTGGTGTGCTTATCAAGCAGACTCAGCATCTGGACAAGGTTGCTACTGCCCCCTGGGGGATGGAGTGTGGAAGTGGTAGTGAGCTGTTGTGTGCTGTCTAAACTACCTAACCCTATTCCATAACAAATGAATGTGAATTATTCTCTCGTAGGGTGACCATGTTCATTAGCCAACATCTAACAATAACCCATGTAATGAAATACATTTCTGAAATATGCGCCCCTGATCCAATTCCATCAATGTTTTACCTGCTCTGAAATACACAGGAAAACAGGTTAAACCTAACCCTAACACATTGGTTTATGAATATGAGCAGTGGTGGAAAAAGTACCCAATTGAGTAAAAGTATAGATACCTTTAATAGAAAGTTACTCAAGTAAAAGTGAAAGTTACCCAGTAAAATACTACTTGAGTAAAAGTCTAAACGTTTTTGGTTTTAAATATACTTAAGTATCAAAAGTAAAAGTATAAATCATTTAAAATTCCTTATATTAAGCAAAGCAGACGGCACCATTTTCTTGTTTTTAAAATGTACGGATAGCCAGGGGCACACTCCATCACTCAGACATTATTTACAAAAGATGCATTTGTGTTTAGTGAGTCCGCCAGATCAGAGGCAGTAGGGATGACCTCTTGATAAGTGCGTGAATTTCACAATTTCCCTGCTCTGCTAAGCATTCAACATGTAACTAGTACTTTGGGTTGTCTGGGAGTAAAAAGTACAATATTTTCTTTAGGAATGTAGTGAAGTAAAAGTAAAAGTTGTCAAAAATATAAATAGTAAAGTAAAGTACAGATACCCCCAAAAAACTACTTAGGTAGTACTTTCAAGTATTTTTCCTTAAGTACTTTACACCACTGAATATGAGTCCTCCAAATGTCTGAATCCCTGACCTCTGACCTCTGACCCTCATACAGCTTATTGTTACTACACCCACTACCTGAAGGTAGAGGTCAGCCAATCTCACCCTGTGATGAAGGCCTTCTGTGGGCTGGCACTGCAGGCTGCCTCGGCCGGAGGTGCTGGGCAGAAGATGCGAGATGCAGAGGAAGGTTGTTATAGACACACACACTCATACACACACACACACACACACATGGTTTTGCACAAAGGGTGTGGCCTTTGCTGTCCCTCACAGACACTTCCCAGACATGACATTGAGTGAACCTACTAGTACACAATGTGGAATTTATATCACCACAGCAAACACATTTTTTATGATTAAATAATTCCATCCATCCATCCAGTGTCAGTCTATTGCTCTGCCCTCTGCCCTGACAGCCTCGTCCTTCTCGTCCTTCTCCTCCTCCTCCTCCTCCTCCTCCTCCATGCTTTCAGGGATCCAGATGGTGAATCAGGAGAAGAGACAGAACAAGGTGGTTAACAGCAGGAGGGTGCGGGCACGCTGGCAGCTCCTCTACACGCTGGTCAACAACCCATCTCTACTGGGCTCCAGAAAACACTACCAGCTGCAGGTAGGGCGCCCAGATAGAGGGTAGAAAAGCAGGCCAGCAACCTGTGTGTGTGTGTGTGGTCCTCTGTAGCTCAGCTGGTAGAGCATGGCGCTTGTAACGCCAGGGTAGTGGGTTCGATCCCCGGGACCACCCATACACAAAAATGTATGCACGCATGACTGTAAGTCGCTTTGGATAAAAGCGTCTGCTAAATGGCTTATTATTATATTATATTATTATGTGTGTGTATGTGCGCGTGTGTGTGTTACAATTTCCTGTACTCTGCAAGACAAAGTATTTTTCTTCTCCAGCCCTCTGACAGCTTCGTGAATGGAACGAACCGCAGCAAGAAGGACGCCAGCGGCAAACCCACCGCTGCCGAGGCAGGCGCCGCCACACCCACCGCTGCCGAGGCAGGCTCCGCCACACCCACCGCCGCTGCCACACCCACCGCCGCTGCCACCGAGGCTGCTGCTGCTACCTGAGACCATGGCTGATGTTATGTGGCTTATGGACTGATGCTTTGACCTCGCTTCTCTCTGTTGAACCCAATGTTCCAACTGCTTGGTCTTCAGGGTAGCGGTTGACTACAGAGCTTTTTTTCTGTAGGTGCAGTCAAGTGCCTTGGTTTGTTCGGCTCCACATGAAATGGATCTCTATGTGTGCTGCTTTCTGTGTCATGTTGTTGTCTGCAATGTCGATTTTCAACATTTGCTGGTCTATTATTTAGCTTTTGTAAAGGTCATGATGGTGAAATAGTACACAATCTCAATGGTTACATATGTTTGGTTATGAGGCACAGAAAACATTCAGTTTTAGCATCCTCAATCCACCCCTTCATTTAAGGTCTTGCCCTTTGGCAGTTGTCAGAGGTTGAGATATTTGCTTTCAAAATATATACAAGAACAATGATACTTTTATTTTTTGTGTAAATGTTGTAACTGACATCACAATCCAGTATGCAAAAAATAAACTGCTTTTCTCCTAGGTGGGAGTATGTGATTAAGACTCTTATTTTGAAAGAGACTTATTTTCAAACAAGTAAAACTGTTTTAAAGGAAATACAGAGGGGAAAACAAAATGTGTAAGCATGTTTTCAAGAACCACGATGACTGCGTATAGAAACCCATTTCACAGACGCCAATATTCAGACAGTTCATTCGTAGTACAACAACCCCTTTTCGGCATTTCCCTTTAGATGGAATAACATGCCATGCGAGAAGCTGCAAATCAATAATGAACAAGCATTCCTTGTCAATACTTTATTACTTCGGGCAGACAGCAGAGGATGAACACTGAGGCAATTTACACATATTAACACTTACATTTTGATAGTGTAAGATAAATGTAACACTTATCTTACACTATCAGATTGTTTTCCCAGCAGTTGAGCAGCAGTGTGGGGGGGTTTAGTGAATAGAAGACAGAGGTTGGATCATATATATATATATAGGGCGGCAGGTAGCTTAGTGGTTAAGAGCGTTGTGCCAGTAACCGAAAGGTCGCTGGTTCTAATCCCCGAGCCGACTAGGTGAAAAATCTGCCGATGTGCCCTTGAGCAAGGCACTTAACCCTAATTGCTCCTGTAAGTCGCTCTGGATAAGAGCGTCTGCTAAATGACTAAAATGTAAATGTAAAAAATATATTATTGACACAATACCAGGTTAAAGGTTACTGTAAAGTGACTTACACCAATAGCGTGTGACTTACAGCTTAAAGGGTTCACATTGTGGACATTCACTATAGATAAAAAAAATTGCATTGATAGCCTACAATAGATGAACGTAAACATTTAATAAGAGCATCTGTTACTTTAAGTAGAGACATTTTAGATGCAGTTAAAAGTTTTTTTTTCCTTGCCTGTGACAGACTACACTGAATGACTGTCACAAGTCTCAGGAAACATCACTGTTAAGAGCACACAGGAGGGGTTTATTTTACATGACGTTTACATATTTTACTACAAATATGTTGTTTTTTTACTTAATCTTCACAGCATACATAAGAAACTACCTTCCTTTACTTTTCCATTCAAAAGCACCTATGATTTTGTCTACACTGTATCCAGGCGATTGATCTCGCAGACATTTTGAAATAGAGGTCACATAGGGTTTTCTCTCATGGATAGATAAACAGTTACCGTGAGACTTACATGACATGTGATCATGACTGAAGATGACTAGAACCTGTCTAGTCAAGACTATCTATCAAATACTAACACGACGACATCGGGATCAGTGGTGTGGCTCTTTGTAGTGCCCAGAGATATTAACAGCCTCCGCCCCTAGCGGTAACCTATCACTGTACTCTGACCCCACCTCACACTCATCCAGATTCCCTCTGTACTGAGACAGAGTGAAGGACTCGGTCACCACACTCCCCTCCACGTCCCCCTCTCTCTCCCCCTCTCCCCCACTCCCCCACTCTCCCTCCTCTCCCTCCCCCATCTCGCTGGCTGTGATCTGCCTCTGTGACTCGGCGTATGAGTTCCTCAGGTTGAAGTTGACCACTAGGTTCCTCTCCATGTGGTGCTGGTGGTCTTTAGCCTTCATGATGAGCTTGTAGGTCTTGTTCCTGTATTTGTAGACCAGGTGGAAGCAGGTCGCCCCCAGCAAGGGCACGGTGGAAACGGTGAGGAGACAGATGCTGACGACTATGATGATCAACAGGTTAGGAACTCTCTTCCTGGTGGTGAAGAGGACCTGCACCTCGCAGTCCTCTCCTCCGTAGGTGAGACAGAGGGAGTAGTTGGCGCCGGGGCGTAGGTCCCGGAACAGATAGGTGTTGACGCCATCTTCCATCCTGGACCACTGGATGGCTGAGTGTCTGTGGTCTGAGGTGACACACAGATACAGCCCTGAGTCCACGAGGGCTCTCCTGGTTACCGCTGATTGTTCGGGAGGCTCTCTGTGGTTGGAATGGAAGCCCTCTGAGGCTCTGAGACGGAGGTCTGTGTCGTCTTTGGGAATGAGGAGAGGATTGAGTCTAACTTTCGCCTCCGTCTCCGACACCCCTAAGGCTATGACTCCAAAGTCAAACGTATACTGCCTGGCATCCTCCAGGCTTCCATTGAAGGCCTGGTTGGAGATGTACTGCGTCTCACTGGTCAAGGTACATTTTCTAGTGGCGCTGGGTGGATGTCTGGACACTTGCTCTGTACGCTCAGTGTCAACTTCAATGGAGGGAGGAAGGGTTGGGAAGATATTATACTTTCCATCAATATTGAACGGTTTGAAAGGGTTATTAAGAGAGGTTTTGATCGCAGGTTGAAGTACTGATGGGATTTTCTCCCTATTAATAATAACTGGTGGGTCAATCACTTTTCCAACAGGTGGAGGTGGGGGTGGTTTTGGTATTACTACTATTGATAGTGAATCGTCATCTTTACCAAACTCATTGGTGGCGGAACAGCTGTAGTTGCCATTGTCCTTTTTACTAAGGCGTGGTATGACTAGAGTGCCGTTGTGGAACATTTTAAACGGATCGTCTGCCATTTTAGAATCCTCATTAGATTCATTGGATTCTACTAATTCTTCATCTTTGGTTGACAGAGGGTACTCTACGCTTTGGCGGTTTGTGTGGATTTTCCAGATAACCTCTGGCTTTGGGTTCCCTTTGATCTCACAGTTCAGGATCAACACTGTGCCTTCATAGAGCGTTGTATTGTCAACGTTAGGCTCAGGCGTTATGCTAACATTAGGGGCCATGCACTTTGACTCAGACAGTTTCACGATCACCTCTCCTCTAAACTGCTCCGGAGTGTCACAGACAATAGAGTTCTGTTCCGGAACCGATATGGTGGTCTTTAGAATCCAATCCCTCAGCCAGTTTATCCTACAGTGGCATATGAACGGGTTGTTATAGAGCTGTAGATGGGACAGGGAGATCAGGCCGTCAAACGTCCCCTCCGCTATAGTGGTGAACCTGTTGTTGTTGAGGCGGAGAGACCTCAGGTCCTTGAGGTTAGAGAAGGAGTCTTTAGGCAGACGGATCATCTCATTGTGGTTCATCTTCAGCAGCTGCAGGGCTGTGAGGTTATGGAGATCCTCCCAAGGGAAGTCCACCATCTTGTTGTGACTGACATCAAAGTTCCGCAGCTGGACCAGGGGCGCCAGGGTACCTGGCTCGATGGTGACTATCTCGTTATTGGCCATCCATAAGGACGTGACTCGGGTCACGTTGTCGAAGCTGCCCGACACCACCAAAGATATTTTGTTGGCAGAGAGACTCAGAGTGGTCACGTTGGGCGGCAACCCTTCAGGGATGTCAACCAAGTCTTTGAAGGAGCATTCAGCGAAGTGGCGTCCGTATTTGTCGGAGCAGTCACATAGTTCAGGGCAGCCGTGTCCGACTCCAATAACAGAGCTCCATAAGAAGAGGAAGAACATGTAGGAAGGAGACATTTTCTCTTCTCTTCCTGCAATACAAATGTCACTGTGTCACTAAATATCTGTTTTAGTTGTAAATGGCAAATCTGTTTACAATTCACATTGCACACTCTCTCACCATCCATAAACAGTAGTTATATAAAGGTACCTCAACGTTCGAGTATAAATACAGAACTGAAAATATGAATATTGATAAATAGGATAATAAATATTGGAACTACCAACCCCTGACTTTGCAATCCACTTACAGGATTTCCATATTAAGTGAAATACTTTATATTTGTCTGATAGCCTACTATGCGTTAGGAATTCTGCTTAAATTAGATCAATATTGATGGCTCAATTTTTGAGCATAATTATTAGTTTCAATAGCTATTGATAATAATGTACTGTTATAGAAATCTAGAGGGAAAAAAAATATTAATTCGAATTTTCAACCCAGGTGATCAGTTCTACTAAACCAGAGAGCTTGTGAAAAATTAAGCCACCTATTTGGAGCGCATGCAGTTTGTTTGAAACTACGCCACAGCGTCTGTGCCCGAGCCCTGTCCTTGGTGCTGAAACGGACAGCACCGGCACCGCTCATGATGTTGTTTACCAAGGAATCAGTACATGCGTGCAGCTGGTGTAGGATGCTATGGTCATGCACCAAATCAAGACGACATTTCACTGCAAAAACCACAACTGAATCTAAAACGTTAAGGAAGGAAATGTTAGTTATATTTCACGATGACTCAGGTGTCCTTAGAGGTCAAAACGCAATTAAAAGAGCAATGCTACATTCTACAAATCATTCTAATTTCCCAAGCAAACATAAACACATTCAACCTCGCCATCAAAAGCAACATAAAACATCTTACCTGTGCGATGTTTTCCTCAGCGCAATGGAAGCAACGGATATTCTTGCTATTGATAGGAGTGGTCTCTTATTTGAACCCCATAAAGCTGGCTACATGATGAGTTGGGAGCAAGTTTTTAAAGGTGTGACGTATGGCATTGCTCTTACATGATTGCTGAAACATATGTGGGTCCTTTCGTGGTCGGATGCTGATATGTCTGTTCGTTGCGATTGGGTTTGGCAGAGTCACAGCACACTCCCGCCTCTGGAGAAAGTAGACGTTCCAAAAATTAAAGGGATGCGCCCTCCTTCTTCCATGGCTTCTGTTATCTTCCATGACAACAACGTAGGAGACCCACCAGCCAATTATTGATGGACTGTTACTAATGTTATATAGGCCTAGATGTGACAAGCTGGAAAAGTGCCAGGTTCTAGGGCCTGGATTGAGCAGGCAGAGTGACCCAGAGGCAGACAACAAAAAGGACCGTTTTTTACAATTATTTTCAGAAGGTATGGTTTTCAATCATCACCGTTTCAGTAATCAAGTTAACACATTCTCAATTCGATTTCACAATTCAGTTAAAATGTTTAATTTATGTGTACCAATTGCTTCTTTACTTTTAACTTAAAAACCATGCTACTAAAAATCAGACAAACATACAAACCAAAGGAACAAAGGTGCGCAGGAATTGAAGCAGGCCAACAGGCAGGGGTCCCTCTTTTCACACAGGTTAGCGTTTTTCGTCATGAATCTTGTTTTGGAAGCAGCTCTGCAGTGTGGTCACTAGCTGGCACAGCCACAAAGTCATACATTCACATTTTAAACGTAACCCTAACCTTAACCACAATTCTAACCCGAATGCCTAACCCTAATCTTAAATTAAGACCAAAAAGCACATTTTTGTGTTCATTAAGTTTTACAATATAGCCAATTTTGACTTTGGTGCTGGCCCATCTAGCAGAAATCGCTCAGTTCTGCCTCAAGGACAAGACTCATCCCTATAAACGTCGATATGCTATTTTCTCAATCTTCATACCAGAGAGGAAGAGGTGAAGCAAGAGGGTTTACTCCGCCTAAAATCTGTGCAGATCAGCAATTATTAAGCAAGTGAAGAGTTTTGTGTGGGGGGAAATGAGAGACTTGAATTTAGTCAAGATGAAAATGAATTGCTATTTTGATACATGATGCTTATTTGATCGACTAGAAGTTTCGTAATGCTTAGGTTGTTACGAGTGTATTGATATAAGTGTGATGCACGTGAAATCCCGGCAACTTTGAGAAAAATACTTTATATCGTAGTTGTCCCTGTTGAAATTCAAGATGGTCTAGGTATATTCATGAGGCTAGCATAGCATCTCACTCTCCATTGAATACAGGCGGTTGACGTCAACACCCCTTATCGAATTGGCAATTCAAAAAAGTATTCAAATAAGAAGATTCATCCACCAATCCAAAGAAAGGAATAGATGGGAGATTGACAGCCCGTCGTTCTGCTCTGTGGACAACGAATCCCATTGTTAGGGGGCGGAGACACAAGCATCTCCTCATTATATCCAGTATCTCTGGTCATACAACAAAGTCTATTTGCTCTCATCAAACATTTCAGCCATAAGCTCTATTGCAACAAGGATCCACCATGCCTCTGGACAGAATCCCATCATGTGGGCGGCGGCCTGGAACACACGCAATATTATGTTTCACACATTCTGGTTAGCAAAATAGAATATGTCACGCAAAAATAAATAAACCCCCCATATTTACTAAAAACAAACAACAAAGTGTCCTTGAACATAACGTTCTTCAATACCTGCTAGCTAGCAGCTCTCCCACATGGTGTCCTGAGGCAGCAAGGGCCATTCTTGTAGTCTATCCCCTGGTCGACCTTCTGGTGGCCCCACTTCACTGGGCCGACATCCTGACTGCCAGGCAACGAGAGGGTCCAGCACTCCGCCCGTTTCCAGTCACCTCAGCCCCGTCGCTCACACACTTTTGAGTGGACCACTCCATCCGGCTGTCTGCGGGCCACCGTGGCAGTATTGCTCTGTCCCCCTCAGCTTCACCATGCAGGCCACATACCTCCAGCCACGTCCACAGAGCTGCGCAGCCTTCACCTGTATGGCACCTTAACACGCCCCAGGCCAGTTAGGACAGTCTCATAGACCAGCAGGGGTCCCTCAGCTATCACCAGAACCACCCAAGGGAGAAACTGCAGAACCTGGGAGAACAGAGACACAAGTGAGTAAAAGCAAAACTGTCCCCTGCTCCACAACTGTCCCCTGCTCCACAACTGTCCCCTGCTCCACAACTGTCCCCTGCTCCACAACTGCCCCCTGCTCCACAACTGCCCCCTGCTCCACAACTGCCCCCTGCTCCACAACTGCCCCCTGCTCCACAACTGCCCCCTGCTCCACAACTGTCCCCTGCTCCACAACTGTCCCCTGCTCCACAACTGTCCCCTGCTCCACAACTATCCCCTTCTCCACAACTGCCCCTTCTCCACAACTGTCCCCTGCTCCACAACTGTCCCCTGCTCCACAACTGCTCACTCAGTGGCCCAGATACTACCGACGCTACGCCAGGTGTCACAAGCTGGAGAAGTGCCAGGTTTAAGGGTCTGGGTTGAGCAGGCAGAGTGAAGCAGAGGCAGACAAAAAAAGGGACAGTTTTCAACATTTATTTTCATATTGCCATGGTTTTCAATTGTCACCGTTTCAGTAATGAAGTTAACACATTCTTAATTCGTTTTCACAATTCAGTTAGAGTAACTGTCCAGTGAAAATCTCACTTTTAAAAGTTAATATTCTGTTAACTCATAATGCTGTGGCCAAAGCATAAATTGGAGGAAAAAACGTCAAAAATCCCACCTCAAATCTCAAACAGACCGTTTCAAAAGATGCTTGATCAAATCAAATCAAATCAAATTTTATTGGTCACATGCGCCGAATACAACAGGTGCAGACATTACAGTGAAATGCTTACTTACAGCCCTTAACCAACAGTGCATTTATTTTAAACAAAAAAAGTAAGAATAAAACAACAACAAAAAAAGTGTTGAGAAAAAAAGAGCAGAAGTAAAATAAAGTGACAGTAGGGAGGCTATATATACAGTAAAATAAAGTGACAGTAGGGAGGCTATATATACAGGGGGGTACCGTTGCAGAGTCAATGTGCGGGGGCACCGGCTAGTTGAGGTAGTTGAGGTAATATGTACATGTGGGTAGAGTTAAAGTGACTATGCATAAATACTTAACAGAGTAGCAGCAGCGTAAAAAGGATGGGGTGGGGGGGCAGTGCAAATAGTCTGGGTAGCCATGATTAGCTGTTCAGGAGTCTTATGGCTTGGGGGTAGAAGCTGTTGAGAAGTCTTTTGGACCTAGACTTGGCACTCCGGTACCGCTTGCCGTGCGGTAGCAGAGAGAACAGTCTATGACTAGGGTGGCTGGAGTCTTTGACAATTTTGAGGGCCTTCCTCTGACACCGCCTGGTATAGAGGTCCTGGATGGCAGGGAGCTTTGCCCCAGTGATGTACTGGGCCGTACGCACTACCCTCTGTAGTGCCTTGCGGTCAGAGGCCAAGCAGTTGCCATACCAGGCGGTGATGCAACCAGTCAGGATGCTCTCGATGGTGCAGCTGTAGAATTTTTTGAGGATCTGAGGACCCATGCCAAATCTTTTTAGTCTCCTGAGGGGGAATAGGCTTTGTCGTGCCCTCTTCACGACTGTCTTGGTGTGTTTGGACCATGATAGTTTGTTGGTGATGTGGACACCAAGGAACTTGAAGCTCTCAACCTGTTCCACTACAGCCCCGTCGATGAGAATGGGGGCGTGCTCAGTCCTCTTTTTTCTCCTGTAGTCCACAATCATCTCCTTTGTCTTGGTCACGTTGAGGGAGAGGTTGTTGTCCTGGCATCACACGGCCAGATCTCTGACCTCCTCCCTATAGGCTGTCTCATCGTTGTCGGTGATCAGGCCTACCACTGTTGTGTCGTCGGCAAACTTAATGATGGTGTTGGAGTCGTGCCTGGCCATGCAGTCATGGGTGAACAGAGAGTACAGGAGGGGACTGAGCACGCACCCCTGAGGGGCCCCCGTGTTGAGGATCAGTGTGGCAGATGTGTTGTTACCTACCCTTACCACCTGGGGGCGGCCCGTCAGGAAGTCCAGGATCCAGTTGCAGAGGGAGGTGTTTAGTCCCAGGATCCTTAGCTTAGTGATGAGCTTAGAGGGCACTATGGTGTTGAATGCTGAGCTGTAGTCAATGAATAGCATTCTCACGTAGGTGTTCCTCTTGTCCAGGTGGGAAAGGGCAGTGTGGAGTGCGATAGAGATTGCATCATCTGTGGATCTGTTGGGGCGGTATGCAAATTGGAGTGGGTCTAGGGTTTCTGGGATTATGCTGTTGATGTGAGCCATGACCAGTCTTTCAAAGCACTTCATGGCTACAGACGTCAGTGCTACGGGTCGGTAGTCATTTAGGCAGGTTATCTTAGAGTTCTTGGGCACGGGGACTATGGTGGTCTGCTTGAAACATGTTGGTATTACAGACTCAGTCAGGGACATGTTGAAAATGTCAGTGAAGACACTTGCCAGTTGGTCAGCACATGCTCGGAGTACACGTCCTGGTAATCCGTCTGGCCCTGCGGCCTTGTGAATGTTGACCTGCTTAAAAGTCTTACTCACATCGGCTACGGAGAGCGTGATCACATAGTCGTCCGGAACAGCTGGTGCTCTCATGCATGCTTCAGTGTTGCTTGCCTCGAAGCGAGCATAGAAGTGGTTTAGCTCGTCTGATATTTCCTCATATAACATGATGCCATGCTGGCTCATTGGCTGAGCTGGCCAATCATCGGTCTGATCACATTAATATGTTTTATGACCACACCATTCTGTTGTTGAGGTACACCCACACCATTCCAACACAGAAACGCTGCTTTTCATCATACTTAATTAGTTATTTTTTGAAGGAACATTATTTCACTCAGATTCATAGAAATCTGGAAACACTGGACAGTTACTTTTAAAATGCTTCATTTCCTTATACCAATTTTTTCTTTAACTCATAAACCATGCTATGTAAAATCATCAGACAAACCAAAGGAACAAACAGGAAGTGACACAGGCCCCCAAAGCTTGTGTGCTATGCCAGTGCTTAGTGAGCAAAATAAAACCTGTCATTGAACTGGAAAGTTTTTGACTTTTGAAATGATTAGGCTATTTGCCTAACTCAAGCTAGAAAAATAGTCTGAAATGTTTTCACATTGGTGTAAAAGGTCTCTCTCTCTCTCTCTCTCTCTCTCTCTCTCTCTGCACCACACACACACACTCCAACACGCACAGCAACACACACCACAACACACACATCAACACACACTCTAACACACACACCTACATCCCACCTCAAGCCCCTCCCCTCAGCACCAAACCCAACTATCAGAGCCCTGCCCCACCCCTCACCCCTCTGGAACTCAGCCTCAACCAACGGAACGCTGATAAAGACTCTAACCCCGCCCCCTCAGAGATCGCCATGGTTATGGAGGAGAACACCTGGGTAACCACGGAGACCGGGAAGAGGGAGGGGCAGGGGGATGGAAGGCGCTGTGAAGATGAGAATGATTCGCAGAGTGTCTCAGAGTCCACACCCACATCAGTACCTCTGGAGCTGGTAGTCACAGCCGGGGAACCAATCCCTGCGCAGGAGGGGGGAGTGGCCTATTACGTGGACCTGCATGGCCACGCTTCCAAACGCGGCTGCTTCATGTACGGCAACAGCCTATCAGACGAAAACCAGCAGGTGAGAGAGAGAGGGAGGGAGGGAGGGAGAGGGAGACTTGGGGAGAGAGCTGGGGAGGGGCAAATGGAGACTTGGAGAGGGAGACTTGGGGAGAGAGAGAGAGACTTGGGGAGAGAGAGGGGGAGACTTGGAGAGGGAGACTTGGAGGGAGAGAGAGAGCGGGAGACTTGGAGAGGGAGGGAGAGAGGCAGGGAGAAACAGAATGTTAAATTGTTGTGAGAGAGAGAATGTAAAATTGTTGCGGGGGAAGTTTGAGAGAGAGAGGGGGAGGGAGGGAGGGAAGTTGGTTGGTTGAATTGTTGCAGGGATAGTTTGCTGTGAAACCGTGTCTGAAATTTGAAGACTCTCTAGGCTTCAGCTCAGTGGGCTTACATGGTCTTGTTTTTTGCAACTCTTTTTATTGGTATTTTTTTCACAGTTACTGTAAACAATGCTTAAAATACAGTATTTACATTTACATTTTAGTCATTTAGCAGACGCTCTTATCCAGAGCGACTTACAGTTAGCACAAACATTATTTTATCGAACCCACAACCCTGGCGTTGCAAACGCCATGCTCTACCAGTACATTGCACATGTGATTTTATACATTCGATATAGCATGGGAACATGCTTTTTGAATGAGGTAGGAATGTATATGATCATTCGAAAATATAAAATACTTAAGTAATACTTTCATAACAAAACATACATTAGAAACAACAAAGTGCCCCCAAAAACCAAAACATGGCCAGTCTTAAAAAGCAATAGAACAATTATAATAATAAGACTGGTTAATATTAAACTCTCTATTAAATACAAAGCTTGGCTAGACGGTTTACTTTAGAGTGTCTCTACATTTACATGTTAGACCACTGCGGCCACTCAGGAGTAACTGACTAAGGCACTGCATCGCAGTGCTAGCTGTGCCACTAGAGATCCTGGTTCGAATCCAGGCTCTGTCGCAGCCGGCCTCGACCGGGAGACTCATGGGCGGCGCACAATTGGCCCAGCGTCGTCCAGGGTAGGGGAGGGAATGGCCGGCAGGGATGTAGCTCAGTTGCGTTTGCAACGCCAGGGTTGTGGGTTTGATTCCCACGGGGGGCCAGTATAAAAAAAAAATATATAATAATAAAAATAACATGTATTCACTAACTGTAAGTCGCTCTGGATAAGAGCGTCTGCTAAATGACTAAAATGTAAAATGTAATGTGCAAGGCACTTCATCCTAATGGCTCCAGGGTCTCCGTTGATAATGGTAGACTCTGGCCGTGACCCCACTCTCCGAGGGTGTCTCAGGGGGAGTTAGGATATGCAGGCAGGCAGAGCCACCCTACACAAAGACATGCACACACCACACACACACACACACACACTCGGGGCAGATAGGTTCTCCCACTCTTTCCCTCACACACACACCACACACACACGCTCTCATCATATTCTAGGAAGCCGTGCTCTCTCTCTCTCTCTCTCTCTCTCTCTCTCTCTCTCTCTCTCTCTCTCTCTCTCTCTCTTCTCTCTCTTCCTCTCTCTCTCTCTCTCTCTCTCTCTCTCTCTCTCTCTCTCTCTCTCTCTCTCTCTCTCTCTCAACAGCTAGACCTATTCAATAAATAATTAGCTGTGTCATCCATCAAAGATGATAGGCCTGTGCAGATGTCATAGAGATCATATAATTATATTTAATGATGTGGTGTCTGGGCTGATGTAACAGATGTTAGTGTTCTAAACATGTATTAAAGTGTCACTCCACAATGATATATTAGTTAAAAAATACAAAATACAGATTTAAAAGCCACATTGTGGACCATTCAAATAGAGTTGACACTAAAAATAAAAATATATTGTAAAGTGGTTATCCCACTGGCTATAAGGTGAATGCACCAATTTGTAAGTCGCTCTGGTTAAGAACCTCTGCTAAATGACGTCAACCGGGAGACTCATGGGCGCCGCGACCGGGAGACTCATGGGCGGCGCACAATTGGCCCAGCGTCGTCCAGGGTAGGGGAGGGAATGGCCGGCAGGGAAGTAGCTCAGTTGATAGAGCATGGCGTTTGCAACGCCAGGGTTGTGGGTTCGATTCCCACGGGGGGCCAGTATAAAAAGATATGTATTCACTAACTGTAAGTCGCTCTGGATAAGAGCGTCTGCTAAATGACTAAAATGTAAATGTAAATGTAATGTAAATGTATATGAAGTCATAGGCAAACATAGTAAGGAATATCATTTGGAATCAGCAGATGTGATCTTATATATCTAGCTGATCTGGCCAGGCTCTGTACGGTATCTGTTACTCAGAGCTGGATGTGACAGATGCCCCATGACACATCATCTTGCCGTTTTATAAACGGGGTTCATTTACAGATACAGCAGCTGGCTGCTTCAGGCTTTATCTGCTGGAGAACAAACAGTGACCTCTGCTGTTAAATATTGGTCAAACAGCTGTTTGAAAAATTTCAGCAAATACTGGTATTTAAATACACATGAAAAGCCTACAATTTGACATAGAAACCCACCCAATTTGGTCATAGGCCTATGTTTTATACCAAGGTCTCTAAATTGAATCTAAATAAGTTGCCAAACGAGTGAGAGTGGGTTGATAACATTGGTTAAGACTCTCTCTGATATCTCAGAAAGTAATGCCTTATGAAGACTGTAGATGTCGCTGTTGGAAGATTGAGTTTTGAGTCATATCAAAGATAGTGAGGAAACGAGAAAGCCGACCTATACAAACCTTGTTTACATCTTTCTCTAAAGTCGATGGTGGCAAAGACATTCAATTCACACGTATAAAACTACCGCATGAATAGCTATATTTGAATTCAGTTTCATCATGTTTGTCTGAAAGCATTTATCATTGTCTGTAAGCAACCAGTGAATATTGGCTATGTGGGAACTTTTGTCGTTCGTCGAATATCTTCGCTCTTGCAGTCACGTGCCTGCAAACAATCAGAACAGGAAACCCACAATAAAATAGAAAACAATGAGATTATATAGATACCCTTCAGGCTTACTTCGGTTGTAAAGAAGCATCCAAGCTCTCGGAGAAGACACACTGTTTCATCCATTGAAGAGAAGAAGGACCCGGCGTCGGAGGTTTTGTTAACAGTCTAACTTGAGTCGAATCGGACCAAGCCCCAAAATGACTGCATCTGTGTTCTTCGGGTGTACATTCATCGCTTTCGGCCCTGCCATTGCACTGTTCTTGTTTACTATTGCCAGGGACCCACTCCGAGTGATATTTCTTATCGCCGGGTAAGTAGCTGGCGTAACGTTAACTAAAAAAAAGGGTTCGCTTGCTATCTATCTAGATTTGGATGGAGTATAGCCATCTAGCAAACAGCAGTTAGCCATATGCTAACCGATAACTAGCTAGCCCAAAGGCTAATGCTAATTCACAAACAAAACCTCTTGCTTATTGGTCACACATTTTTCGGACTTGTGGTTTTACTGTATTAGAATTATTTACTCTGTTAAGTATCTGCAAATGTTAAACACAAACCACTGTTAGCTGGAGAGCTACTCGTCGTGCAAGGTTTTGTTCCAGCCCAGCACTAAACCTGAATAGTCGCACATGCGCGACTACAGTTTTTCTTTTACATTTTGTGGAGCACCCCGTAGAATGTTTTATTTCACAGTACAGTAATTCCTTTATGTACTAATGAGCCCAGGCCAGATAATTAGCCAGATAACGTAATACATACATACATAGCACGGTATCCCTGTCATACACATTGTACACTTCTCATATAGCCACATACATAATGAGTGTGTATTGACCAGTGTCTATTTTGTATACAGCAGTACTATGTGTCTAAGACATCCCCCTTTGGAGACAAGTTCCTCCTATCCTAAACTCTGTCCATTTTAGTGTGTGTGTGTGTGTGTGTGTGTGTGTGTGTGTGTGTGTGTGTGTGTGTGTGTGTGTGTGTGTGTGTGTGATGATCCTGATTTTATTTAAGTGTTTCTATACTTAGTGTTAAACTTGTGTGGTTTTTTTCTCTCTCTCTCCCAGGGCGTTCTTCTGGTTGTGTTCTCTGCTGCTGTCTTCACTAGTGTGGTTCATCACAGTTCAGATCAGCGACAAAGAGAGTGCCTCCCAGCAGAAAGGACTGCTCATATTCGGGGTGGTGCTCTCTGTGCTGCTGCAGGAGACTTTCCGCTTTGGCTACTACAAGCTGCTGAAGTGAGTAGCAGACCTGGGCTCAAATACTATTAGACATTATTCAAATACGTGGAACATTTTCTTTAGCCTATTTGGAGTGCTAGATCAAGGTCAGCGATGGCAGTTTTAAGGTAATCTGTTGGTCAAAGTAAGCCCTGCAAGTTCAATCAACCCCAGATAAATCTATTTCTAAGTCGCTCTGGATAAGAGCATCTGCTAAATGACGTAAATGTAAATAAAGTATTTGAAATGATTTCATATAGTATTTACACCCAGGTGTGGTGAGTACCTAGTAAGCCTATCCCATGGCCTGCTCAGCCTGCTGCTCTGCATTCTGGTCTTGTATCTCTCAGGGGTTTTCCAGACTGTAGCATAGAGGAAGTACATTGTTGAGAGGAATATCAGTGCCTTCGGAAAGTATTCACAACCCTTGACTTTTTCCACATTTTGTTGTTACAGCCTGAATTTCAAAATGGATACAATTTTAGATTGTATATTTATGCCCACTCATCACGAACGCACACACACTGTCTGATCAGCCGTTATGGCCCTATATTAAAATGGCGCGTTCCATTTCCCTTATGCGTTCTGACATTTCTTTCTAGAAGCATTATACTGCACGACTATATTCTTCTGTAGCTCCTGTGTTAGCAGGAGAAAATCACTTCCACACATAATGGGGGTTATTTTCCTGTCTCTAGCCGACCAGAGTGAAACGTTGTTTCTTTCGGTGCACAGAATCATCGTAACACTCACGAGATAGAGACTCTGTGTTCGTTTCATTCTGTTAATGCTTTCCTTTGCTCATACTTCCCACGTTGTGATGGAGCTCCTGTCTACTTCCCATGTTGTGTTGGAGCTCCTGTCTACTTCCCAAGTTGTGTTGGAGCTCCTGTCTACTTCCCACGTTGTGTTGGAGCTCCTGTCTACTTCCCACGTTGTGTTGGAGCTCCTGTCTACTTCCCACGTTGTGTTGGAGCTCCTGTCTACTTCCCACGTTGTGTTGGAGCTCCTGTCTACTTCCCACATTGTGTTGGAGCTCCTGTCTACTTCCCACGTTGTGTTGGAGCTCCTGTCTACTTCCCACGTTGTGTTGGAGCTCCTGTCTACTTCCCACGTTGTGTTGGAGCTCCTGTCTACTTCCCACGTTGTGTTGGAGCTCCTGTCTTGTCTGTGTCATTTGAGTTGTGCGGCAGGAGTGTGCTCGCCGTTGCACACCGCTATATGTTACCGAGTTGCCGTCATTCGCCGGTTACGTTCATGTAAGAATTCATGATCGATGTTTTAACGTGTGCTCAATTTAAAGCGTACATGGAAGTGGTCACATCTGTTTTTAGACGGGATGTAGTAACGGGGGTAATTATGAGGAAGCCAGTTACATTTGTATACCAGTTATGTGCTTACTTGTCATTGGACATGGGTATGTCCCAGGGAGGGGCTTAGAGGATATAAGCGGCTGTTTTGGGGTTTCTGGGTAGATTGGGTTTGGTGATAGAGTGGGGGGGGGGGGGGGCTGCCTGAGCCAGCTACACCCCCAACCTGTAAGAGCTCTGGAAGCTATGACCTGTTTGTTTAGTTTGAGAAGTAACTCTATTGTCTACCTGTTTATCTTGGAAATATTCATAGCTGTCTATCACCTTTGAACACGGGAAATTAAATATGGACACCTTTGCACCACAACGTTCTGCATCCTTCTGAATATCTGCCCTTAACACGGCATCTCTACATTACCCATGTCACAGGCCTACACACAATACCTCATCATTTCATAGGAATTATGTTTTTCATAAAAATAAAAAAATGAAAAATGAAAAGCTGAAATGTCTTGAGTCAATAAGTATTCAACCCCTTTGTTATGGCAAGCCTAAATAATTTCAGGAGTAAAAATGTGGTCAACAAGTCACGTAATAAGTTGCATGGACTCACTCTGTGGGCAATAATAGTGTTTAACATTATTTTTGAATGAATACCTCATCTTTGTAAATCAAATCAAATTTTATTGGTCACATGCGCCGAATACAACAGGTGCAGACATTACAGTGAAATGCTTACTTACAGCCCTTAACCAACAGTGCATTTATTTTAAACAAAAAAGTAAGAATAAAACAACAACAAAAAAGTGTTGAGAAAAAAAAGAGCAGAAGTAAAAAATAAAGTGACAGTAGGGAGGCTATATATACAATAGAATAAAGTGACAGTAGGGAGGCTATATATACAGGGGGGTACCGTTGCATAGTCAATGTGCGGGGGCACCGGCTAGTTGAGGTAATATGTACATGTGGGTAGAGTTAAAGTGACTATGCATAAATACTTAACAGAGTAGCAGCAGCGTAAAAAGGATGGGGTGGGGGGGCAGTGCAAATAGTCCGGGTAGCCATGATTAGCTGTTCAGGAGTCTTATGGCTTGGGGGTAGAAGCTGTTGAGAAGTCTTTTGGACCTAGACTTGGCACTCCGGTACCGCTTGCCGTGCGGTAGCAGAGAGAACAGTCTATGACTAGGGTGACTGGAGTCTTTGACAATTTTGAGGGCCTTCCTCTGACACCGCCTGGTATAGAGGTCCTGGATGGCAGGGAGCTTTGCCCCAGTGATGTACTGGGCCGTACGCACTACCCTCTGTAGTGCCTTGCGGTCAGAGGCCAAGCAGTTGCCATACCAGGCGGTGATGCAACCAGTCAGGATGCTCTCGATGGTGCAGCTGTAGAATTTTTTGAGGATCTGAGGACCCATGCCAAATCTTTTTAGTCTCCTGAGAGGGAATAGGCTTTGTCGTGCCCTCTTCACGACTGTCTTGGTGTGTTTGGACCATGATAGTTCGTTGGTGATGTGGACACCAAGGAACTTGAAGCTCTCAACCTGTTCCACTACAGCCCCGTCGATGAGAATGGGGGCGTGCTCAGTCCTCTTTTTTTTCCTGTAGTCCACAATCATCTCCTGTACCCCACATATACAATTATCTGTAAGGTCCCTCAGTCGAGCAGTGAATTTCAAACACAGATTCAACCACAAAGACCAGGGAGGTTTTCCAATACCTCGCAAAGAAGGGCACCTATTGGTAGATGGGTAAAAAAAAAACAGACATTGAATATCACTTTGAGCATGGTGAAGTTATTAATTACACTTTGGATGTACACCCAGTCACTACGAAGACACAGGCGTCATTCCTAACTCAGTTGCCAGAGAGGAAGGAAACCGCTCAGGGATTTCTCCATGAGGCCAATGGTGACTTTAAAACAGGTCCTCTGTAGCTCAGCTGGTAGAGCACGGCGCTTGTAACGCCAAGGTAGTGGGTTCGATCCCCGGGACCACCCATACACAAAAAAATGTATGCACGCATGACTGTAAGTTGCTTTGGATAAAAGCGTCTGCTAAATGGCATATTATTATTTACTGAGTTTAATGGCTGTTATAGGAGAAAACTGAGGATGGATCAACAACATTGTAGTTACTCCACAATACTAACCTAAATGACAGAGTGAAAAGAAGGAAGTCTGTACCGAATAAAACATATTCCAAAACATGCATCCTGTTTACAACAAGGCACTAAAGTAAAACTGCAAAACATTTGGCAAAGCGCTGAACTGTTTGTCCTGAATACAAAGGGTTATGTTTGGGGCAAATACAACACATTACTGAGTACCACTCTCCATATTTTCAAGCATAGGGGTGGCTACACCAGATACTGACTGTTACTATTGATTTTGACCCCCCCTTTGTTCAGGGACACATTATTCCATTTCTGTTAGTCACATGTCTGTGGAACTTGTTAAGTTTATGTCTCAGTTGTTGAATCTTATGTTCATAGAAATATTTACACATGTTAAGTTTGCTGAAAATAAATGCAGTTGACAGTGAGAGGACGTTTCTTTTTTTGCTGAGTTTATATTTGATGATACTGTAGTTTGATTGTAGTGCAATTTCTTTGTCTTACAGGAAGGCAAACGAAGGCTTGCTCACGCTGAGTGCAGAGGAAACCATGCCGATCTCCATACGGCAACTGGCCTATGGTATGTGGAGGAAGATGACCTCAAAATTGTGCATAACATTATGAATAGAAGCAGATGGAAGATATTAGAGATTATGAATAGAGAATAGAAGCAGATGGAATATCTTAGAGATTATGAATAAGGAATAGAAGCAGATGGAAGATATTAGAGATGATGAATAAGGAATAGAAGCAGATGGAAGATATTAGAGATTATGAAGAGAGAATAGAAGCAGATGGAATATATTAGAGATGATGAATAAGGAATAGAAGCAGATGGAAGATATTAGAGATTATGAATAAGGAATAGAAGCAGATGGAAGATATTAGAGATGATGAATAAGGAATAGAAGCAGATGGAAGATATTAGAGATTATGAAGAGAGAATAGAAGCAGATGGAATATATTAGAGATGATGAATAAGGAATAGAAGCAGATGGAATATATTAGAGATTATGAATAAGGAATAGAAGCAGATGGAAGATATTAGAGATGATGAATAAGGAATAGAAGCAGATGGAAGATATTAGAGATTATGAAGAGAGAATAGAAGCAGATGGAAGATATTAGAGATGATGAATAAGGAATAGAAGCAGATGGAAGATATTAGAGATGATGAATAAGGAATAGAAGCAGGTGGAAGATATTAGAGATTATGAATAAGGAATAGAAGCAGATGGAAGATATTAGAGATTATGAATAAGGAATAGAAGCAGATGGAAGATATTAGAGATTATGAATAAGGAATAGAAGCAGATGGAAGATATTAGAGATTATGAATAAGGAATAGAAGCAGATGGAATATATTAGAGATTATGAATAAGGAATAGAAGCAGATGGAAGATATTAGAGATTATGAATAAGGAATAGAAGCAGATGGAAGATATTAGAGATTATGAATAAGGAATAGAAGCAGATGGAAGACATTAGAGATTATGAATAAGGAATAGAAGCAGATGGAAGACATTAGAGATTATGAATAAGGAATAGAAGCAGATGGAAGATATTAGAGATTATGAATAAGGAATAGATGCAGGTGGAAGACATTAGAGATTATGAATAAGGAATAGAAGCAGATGGAAGATATTAGAGATTATGAATAGAGAATAGAAGCAGATGGAAGATATTAGAGATTATGAATAAGCAATAGTAGCAGATGGAAGTTATTAGATTTGAGGCAGAGTTTTGTAGGCCTATACTTTTCCCTCTGTAGTAGTAGTTAGTTATCATGTTTCATATTACATTACAATAAAACCCTCAGATGTTATTTTAGACCATAGTGCCATTACATCTTTCTCTATTATTGTCTGTTTCCCCCAGTGTCTGATAGTGTCTCTGTTATTGTCTGTTTCCCCCAGTGTCTAATAGTGTCTCTGTTATTGTCGGTTTCCCCCAGTGTCTAATAGTGTCTCTGTTATTGTCTGTTTCCCCCAGTGTCTGATAGTGTCTCTGTTATTGTCTGTTTCCCCAGTGTCTGATAGTGTCTCTGTTATTGTCTGTTTCCCCCAGTGTCTGATAGTGTCTCTGTTATTGTCTGTTTCCCCCAGTGTCTAATAGTGTCTCTGTTATTGTCTGTTTCCCCCAGTGTCTAATAGTGTCTCTGTTATTGTCTGTTTCCCCCAGTGTCTAATAGTGTCTCTGTTATTGTCTGTTTCCCCCAGTGTCTTAATAGTGTCTCTGTTATTGTCTGTTTCCCCCAGTGTCTGATAGTGTCTCTGTTATTGTCTGTTTCCCCCAGTGTCTGATAGTGTCTCTGTTATTGTCTGTTTCCCCCAGTGTCTGATAGTGTCTCTGTTATTGTCTGTTTCCCCAGTGTCTGATAGTGTCTCTGTTATTGTCTGTTTCCCCCAGTGTCTGATAGTGTCTCTGTTATTGTCTGTTTCCCCCAGTGTCTGATAGTGTCTCTGTTATTGTCTGTTTCCCCCAGTGTCTGATAGTGTCTCTGTTATTGTCTGTTTCCCCCAGTGTCTAATAGTGTCTCTGTTATAGTCTGTTTCCCCCAGTGTCTGATAGTGTCTCTGTTATTGTCTGTTTCCCCCAGTGTCTGATAGTGTCTCTGTTATTGTCTGTTTCCCCCAGTGTCTGATAGTGTCTCTGTTATTGTCTGTTTCCCCCAGTGTCTAATAGTGTCTCTGTTATTGTCTGTTTCCCCCAGTGTCTGATAGTGTCTCTGTTATTGTCTGTTTCCCCCAGTGTCTGATAGTGTCTCTGTTATTGTCTGTTTCCCCAGTGTCTAATAGTGTCTCTGTTATTGTCTGTTTCCCCCAGTGTCTGATAGTGTCTCTGTTATTGTCTGTTTCCCCCAGTGTCTAATAGTGTCTCTGTTATTGTCTGTTTCCCCCAGTGTCTAATAGTGTCTCTGTTATTGTCTGTTTCCCCCAGTGTCTGATAGTCTCTGTTATTGTCTGTTTCCCCAGTGTCTGATAGTGTCTCTGTTATTGTCTGTTTCCCCCAGTGTCTGATAGTGTCTCTGTTATTGTCTGTTTCCCCCAGTGTCTGATCATGTCTCTGTTATTGTCTGTTTCCCCCAGTGTCTGATAGTGTCTCTGTTATTGTCTGTTTCCCCCAGTGTCTAATAGTGTCTCTGTTATTGTCTGTTTCCCCCAGTGTCTGATAGTGTCTCTGTTATAGTCTGTTTCCCCCAGTGTCTGATAGTGTCTCTGTTGTCTGTTTCCCCCAGTGTCTGATCAAGTGTCTCAGTTGTCCATTTGTTTGTTCCCCAGTGTCTGGGCTTGGGTTCGGCTTCATGAGTGGAGCGTTTTCAATGGTCAATATCCTGGCCGACTCTATTGGCCCCGGCACCATTGGTATCCATGGAGACTCCCAGCACTACTTCCTGTCCTCAGGTACTGTATGAGGCTGCTGTGTTTTAGAACGTACTCAATAGCCTGAAACCTCACCAACGTTCCTGACAGTAGTCATTTTTTGGGATGGACCTGAGGCTAACACTCTGTCTCCGTCTAGCCTTCATGACCATGGCCATCATCCTGCTCCACATGTTCTGGGGGGTGGTGTTCTTTGATTCCTGTGAGAAACAACACTGGTGGTCCCTGGCTGTGGTCGTCATCAGCCACCTGCTCGTCTCCTGTCTGGTAAGGCAGAAAATAGACAGAAAGATGGAAAGAAAGGATGGATGGATGGATGGATAGATACAGTGAGGGGAAAAAAGTATATGATCCCCTGCTGATTTTGTACGTTTGCCCACTGACAAAGAAATGATCAGTTTATAATTTTAATGGTAGGTTTATTTGAACAGTTAGAGACAGAATAACAACAACAAAATCCAGAAAAACACATGTTATAAATTATTTGCATTTTAATGATGGAAATAAGTATTTGACCCCCTCTCAATCAGAAAGATTTCTGGCTCCCAGGTGTCTTTTATACAGGTAACGAGCTGAGATTAGGAGCACACTCTTAAAGGGAGTGCTCCTAATCTCAATTTGTTACCTGTATAAAAGATACCTGTCCACAGAAGCAATCAATCAATCAGATTCCAAACTCTCCACCATGGCCAAGACCAAAGAGTTCTCCAAGGATGGCAGGGACAAGATTGTAGACCTACACAAGGCTGGAATGGGCTACAAGACCATCGCCAAGCAGCTTGGTGAGAAGGTGACAACAGTTGGTGCGATTATTCGCAAATGGAAGAAACACAAAATAACTGTCAATCTCCCTCGGCCTGGGGCTCCATTGGTAACACACTACGCCGTGAAGGACTGAAATCCTGCAGCGCCTGCAAGGTCCCCCTGCTCAAGAAAGCACATATACATGCCCGTCTGAAGTTTGCCAATGAACATTTTAATGATTCAGAGGAGAACTGGGTGAAAGTGTTGTGGTCAGATGAGACCAAAATGGAGCTCTTTGGCATCAACTCAACTCGCCGTGTTTGGAGGAGGAGGATTGCTGCCTATGACCCCAAGAACACCATCCCCACCGTCAAACATGGAGGTGGAAACATTATGCTTTTGGGGTGTTTTTTTGCGAAGGGGACAGGACAACTTCACCACATCAAAGGGACGATGGACGGGGCCATGTACCGTCAAATCTTGGGTGAGAACCTCCTTCCCTCAGCCAGGGCATTGAAAATGCGTCGTGGATGGGTATTCCAGCATGACAATGACCCAAAACACACGGCCAAGGCAACAAAGGAGTGGCTCAAGAAGAAGCACATTAAGGTCCTGGAGTGGCCTAGCCAGTCTCCAGACCTTAATCCCATAGAAAATCTGTGGAGGGAGCTGAAGGTTCGAGTTGCCAAACGTCAGCCTTGAAACCTTAATGACTTGGAGAAGATCTGCAAAGAGGAGTGGGACAAAATCCCTCCTGAGATGTGTGCAAACCTGGTGGCCAACTACAAGAAACGTCTGACCTCTGTGATTGCCAACAAGGGTTTTGCCACCAAGTACTAAGTCATGTTTTGCAGAGGGGTCAAATACTTATTTCCCTCATTAAAATGCAAATCAATTTATAACATTTTTTACATGCGTTTTTCTGTATTTTTTTGTTGTTATTCTGTCTCTCACTGTTCAAATAAACCTACCATTAAAATTATAAACTGATCATGTCTTTGTCAGTGGGCAAACGTACAAAATCAGCAGGGGATCAAATACTTTTTTCCCTCACTGTAGATAGATGGATGGATAAATGTGTTCATGCAATAGGTGGACTTGACTGATGGGTTGATAAGTAAATGTGTGTTGGGAGTATCTTCCAGTACTACAGCATAGTACTTACTTAGTAACGTCTTCTTCCCCATTAGGACATAATGCCACAAAGGTTCCTCCACTGGTTCCTGTCCTTCACCGCAGCACTTCAAATGCGACAAAACATGTCCCCAAAGATCCATAATAACCCAGCCTTTGTTGTCATGTCTCTCCCCAGACGTTCTAGAACCCTCAGTATGAATGACCCTAAAGATCCATAATAACTCAGCCTTTGTTGTCCTGTCTCGCCCCAGACGTTCTAGAAACCTCAGTATGAATGACCCTAAAGATCCATAATAACTCAGCCTTTGTTGTCATGTCTCTCCCCAGACGTTCTAGAACCCTCAGTATGAATGACCCTAAAGATCCATTCTAACTCAGCCTTTGTCTGCCATTTGTCTCCCAGAGGTTCCTGAACCAGAACCCTCAGTATGAATTTCCCCAGAGATCCATAATAACTCATCACCTTTTGTTATTTCTCTCCTAGACATTCCAGAACCCTCAGTACGTGGGCAGCCTGGTTCCCACCTACATAATCATGTTCCTCATGGGTCTCTGGGCGTTCTTCTGCGCCGGGGGATCTCTCCGGAACCTTAAACTCTGCCTCACCTGCAAAGACAAGGACTTCCTGTTGGCCAACCACCGGCCCAGATAACAGAACACTGCTAAAGACACACACACTGTCTGGAGACTACCCAACAGGACACACACACACCACACAAACAAACAAATAAGTGAAAGACAAGGACACACTGGGTCAATGATGTCCCCCCCCCCCCCTTGGGTTCTGTAAATAGGCTCCAGGGATGTAGTCCAGAGAGTAAATGCTGTTTAAGCACCTTTTTTATTTTGCGAAGGGCGTTTCCAGATCTATTACACTACATTAGTAATAGCATAATCTAGAGGGCTGTTGTTTTCCCCACTACATCCTTGGCAGACAGACACTGCTCAGAGTGGTTGATAAACTGGTTAGAAATGGGTTAGAGTGACATGGGCACATTTGATCTGTGTGTAATGTAGGACATGTCGGTCCTTAACGGGACGGTACCTATTTGACACCAGACTGGTCTCTCTCTCTCTCTCTCTCTCTCTCTCTCTGTCTCTCTGTCTCTCTGTCTCTCTGTCTCTCTGTCTCTCTGTCTCTCTGTCTCTCTGTCTCTCTGTCTCTCTGTCTCTCTGTCTCTCTGTCTCTCTGTCTCTCTGTCTCTCTGTCTCTCTGTCTCTCTCTCTCTCTCTCTCTCTCTCTCTCTGTCTCTGTCTCTCTCTCTGGATCTGTGCCTTCTACGGTAATGATGAGGTAGCTAGCGTTCTGTGCCTTCTACGGTAATGATGAGGTAGCTAGCGTTCTGGCCCTGTATTCATAAAGCGTCTTGAGTAGGAGCACTGATCTAGGATCAGATCCCCACTGTCCACGTAGTCTTATTCATTACGATCTGAAAGGTAAAACTGATCCAACTGCAGATCAGCACTCCTAATTTGAGATGCCTTTATAAATACGGGCCCTGGATTTTCTTTGTAAATGCACCTTTTAGTGTTTAATCTATATCATACCTCAGATGTTTTTATGAAGTTCATATTTCTGTGTCCTGCTGTGTTAGTTGTCAGTCTGTCAGGGCAGCTGTATCATTCTCCTGTTTTAGAAGGAGTGGTCGTACACTACAGTACACGAGGGTTTGCATATCAGCAACTTAGTATTTACAGTTTTGGGTCTAAACGTACATCTAACTTTTCATAAACTCCCAAACAAAAGGAAGTCCCTCTGTTTTGAGAACGAAAGCAGCATATTAGGATAACATTGAGTTATGATCACAAGCATGAAGTTATGAGCAGTTTCAAAATGAAGTTCTGATCCTGACTTGTGTTTGTTTTGATAGTCCAGATGAATGTATTTGGCCTAAACCTGACAAAGATATAAATATTTACCTGATGATGATACTGTTTTAATGATGTGCTTTACATACTGATTAGTGCTGCTAAGCTTTGCTTCAGCTAAATGTGTGTTTTTATTTTATTTTTTATAATCATCACACTGACCTCAAGGGTTGGTCTGATCTATTGGGCTTTAGGACTGCCTGTATGGATTGGACTACTTGTATGGATTGGACTGCTTGTATGGATTGGACTGCTTGAATGGATTGGACATACAGGGGGCGGTTTACCAGACCCAGATTAATGTTATTCCTGGAGTGAAAAGCACTTTTAACTTTTAAAAATTCTCAACTGAGCATGTTTTTTTTTAGAAGTGGCTTAACCTTTGTCTGGGGAAACGGGTCCAAACTGTAGAAGCCTTTTTAATCCTAACTTTAATTTTGGTCATATGTTCACTTAGGATCTCCCATTGACATAAGTGCAAACTGATGACTAAGTGGAAAAAATTGGAAATGAGGATTATCCCCTTTTAAAAGAGGACATGCCCTTGAGGAACACACTATTGAATATGTACATGTACAACTTTGTTGTCGATGAATTAGCTGATTTTTCTAGGCAGTGAGTAAGACCTGTGGAAACCAAATCTGTAGAGATCTCAACGGTAGTAAGTTTAGACTAGGCTGCAATAAATAAGTGTCAAAATGAAATGAGTCACCTCACTTGGTCATGGTTTTAATGTTTTTCTCTGACCTGTGTAGTGTATGGAGATGTACACCTTTTAACATAATAGTCCAGAACTCCCAGCCAATAGTATCAGCCTCTCAGGGTTGAAGGTCACTGATATGCAAATGAGCTGTTTCTTCCTGTTTTTGAAGTGTGCCTGTGTGCATTGCTGTTATTTCACCATGCTTCGGGATTGATATAAAGTTAAAAGTAATAGCGCTTCATTCTCCGTTGTCAAGTTAATTCTACCGTGCCATCGAGAGCACAGCAACCTGTATGTACATAGGTTGATGACAAACTGTTCCCTAGGACTTTTTTAAATGTGTATATAATATTGTTTCTAAATGACTATTTAACCCTCTATATGATGTTACATCTCCTAGTTTCCATTGTACATAGGAAAATAAAACGGTTAAACAAAGGGTTGAGGTCCTGTAACTTCTGCTGGAGTTAGGTCTTGTGTTGGGCCGATGGAGTCCTGGAGACGTCTGCTGGAGTTAGGTCTTGTGTTGGGCCGATGGAGTCCTGTAACTTCTGCTGGAGTTAGGTCTTGTGTTGGGCCGATGGAGTCCTGGAGACGTCTGCTGGAGTTAGGTCTTGTGTTGGGCCGATGGAGTCCTGGAGACGTCTGCTGGAGTTAGGTCTTGTGTTGGGCCGATGGAGTCCTGTAACTTCTGCTGGAGTTAGGTCTTGTGTTGGGCCGATGGAGTCCTGGAGACGTCTGCTGGAGTTAGGTCTTGTGTTGGGCCGATGGGGTCCTGTAACTTCTGAAGGAGTTAGGTCTTGTGTTGGGCCGATGGGGTCCTGTAACTTCTGAAGGAGTTAGGTCTTGTGTTGGGCCGATGGAGTCCTGTAACTTCTGCTGGAGTTAGGTCTTGTGTTGGGCCGATGGAGTCCTGGAACTTCTGCTGGAGTTAGGTCTTGTGTTGGGCCGATGGAGTCCTGTAACTTCTGCTGGAGTTAGGTCTTGTGTTGGGCCGATGGAGTCCTGTAACTTCTGCTGGAGTTAGGTCTTGTGTTGGGCCGATGGGGTCCTGGAGACGTCTGCTGGAGTTAGGTCTTGTGTTGGGCCGATGGAGTCCTGTAACTTCTGCTGGTGTTAGGTCTTGTGTTGGGCCGATGGGGTCCTGTACCTTCTGCTGGAGTTAGGTCTTGTGTTGGGCCGATGGAGTCCTGTAACTTCTGCTGGAGTTAGGTCTTGTGTTGGGCCGATGGAGTCCTGGAACTTCTGCTGGAGTTAGGTCTTGTGTTGGGCCGATGGAGTCCTGGAGACGTCTACTAGTAGTATACCAGAACCTCAGGTTCACCTGAGTGAACTCTCTCTACTCTCACCACTGTAGGGTCAGGTTCATCATAACCAACCTGAACTCTACTCTCACCACTGTAGGGTCAGGTTCATCATAACCAACCTGAACTCTACTCTCACCACTGTAGGGTCAGGTTCATCATAACCAACCTGAACTCTACTCTCACCACTGTAGGGTCAGGTTCATCATAACCAACCTGAACTCTACTCTCACCACTGTAGGGTCAGGTTCATCATAACCAACCTGAACTCTACTCTCACCACTGTAGGGTCAGGTTCATCATAACCAACCTTAGTGAACTAATCTCACCACTGTAGGGTCAGGTTCATCATAACCAACCTGAACTCTACTCTCACCACTGTAGGGTCAGGTTCATCATAACCAACCTGAACTCTACTCTCACCACTGTAGGGTCAGGTTCATCATAACCAACCTGAACTCTACTCTCACCACTGTAGGGTCAGGTTCATCATAACCAACCTGAACTCTACTCTCACCACTGTAGGGTCAGGTTCATCATAACCAACCTGAACTCTACTCTCACCACTGTAGGGTCAGGTTCATCATAACCAACCTTAGTGAACTAATCTCACCACTGTAGGGTCAGGTTCATCATAACCAACCTGAACTCTACTCTCACCACTGTAGGGTCAGGTTCATCATAACCAACCTGAACTCTACTCTCACCACTGTAGGGTCAGGTTCATCATAACCAACCTGAACTCTACTCTCACCACTGTAGGGTCAGGTTCATCATAACCAACCTGAGTGAACTACTCTCACCACTGGAGGGTCAGGTTCATCATAACCAACCTGAACTCTACTCTCACCACTGTAGGGTCAGGTTCATCATAACCAACCTGAACTCTACTCTCACCACTGTAGGGTCAGGTTCATCATAACCAACCTGAACTCTACTCTCACCACTGTAGGGTCAGGTTCATCATAACCAACCTGAGTGAACTAATCTCACCACTGTAGGGTCAGGTTCATCATAACCAACCTGAACTCTACTCTCACCACTGTAGGGTCAGGTTCATCATAACCAACCTGAACTCTACTCTCACCACTGTAGGGTCAGGTTCATCATAACCAACCTGAGTGAACTACTCTCACCACTGTAGGGTCAGGTTAATCATAACCAACCTGAACTCTACTCTCAACACTGTAGGGTCAGGTTCATCATAACCAACCTGAGTGAACTACTCTCACCACTGGAGGGTCAGGTTCATCATAACCAACCTGAACTCTACTCTCACCACTGTAGGGTCAGGTTCATCATAACCAACCTGAACTCTACTCTCACCACTGTAGGGTCAGGTTCATCATAACCAACCTGAACTCTACTCTCACCACTGTAGGGTCAGGTTCATCATAACCAACCTGAACTCTACTCTCACCACTGTAGGGTCAGGTTCATCATAACCAACCTGAGTGAACTACTCTCACCACTGTAGGGTCAGGTTCATCATAACCAACCTGAGTGAACTACTCTCACCACTGGAGGGTCAGGTTCATCATAACCAACCTGAACTCTACTCTCACCACTGTAGGGTCAGGTTCATCATAACCAACCTGAACTCTACTCTCACCACTGTAGGGTGAGGTTCATCATAACCAACCTGAACTCTACTCTCACCACTGTAGGGTCAGGTTCATCATAACCAACCTGAACTCTACTCTCACCACTGTAGGGTCAGGTTCATCATAACCAACCTGAACTCTACTCTCACCACTGTAGGGTCAGGTTCATCATAACCAACCTGAACTCTACTCTCACCACTGTAGGGTCAGGTTCATCATAACCAACCTTAGTGAACTAATCTCACCACTGTAGGGTCAGGTTCATCATAACCAACCTGAACTCTACTCTCACCACTGTAGGGTCAGGTTCATCATAACCAACCTGAACTCTACTCTCACCACTGTAGGGTCAGGTTCATCATAACCAACCTGAACTCTACTCTCACCACTGTAGGGTCAGGTTCATCATAACCAACCTGAGTGAACTACTCTCACCACTGGAGGGTCAGGTTCATCATAACCAACCTGAACTCTACTCTCACCACTGTAGGGTCAGGTTCATCATAACCAACCTGAACTCTACTCTCACCACTGTAGGGTCAGGTTCATCATAACCAACCTGAACTCTACTCTCACCACTGTAGGGTCAGGTTCATCATAACCAACCTGAGTGAACTAATCTCACCACTGTAGGGTCAGGTTCATCATAACCAACCTGAACTCTACTCTCACCACTGTAGGGTCAGGTTCATCATAACCAACCTGAACTCTACTCTCACCACTGTAGGGTCAGGTTCATCATAACCAACCTGAGTGAACTACTCTCACCACTGTAGGGTCAGGTTAATCATAACCAACCTGAACTCTACTCTCAACACTGTAGGGTCAGGTTCATCATAACCAACCTGAGTGAACTACTCTCACCACTGGAGGGTCAGGTTCATCATAACCAACCTGAACTCTACGCTCACCACTGTAGGGTCAGGTTCATCATAACCAACCTGAACTCTACTCTCACCACTGTAGGGTCAGGTTCATCATAACCAACCTGAACTCTACTCTCACCACTGTAGGGTCAGGTTCATCATAACCAACCTGAACTCTACTCTCACCACTGTAGGGTCAGGTTCATCATAACCAACCTGAGTGAACTACTCTCACCACTGTAGGGTCAGGTTCATCATAACCAACCTGAGTGAACTACTCTCACCACTGGAGGGTCAGGTTCATCATAACCAACCTGAACTCTACTCTCACCACTGTAGGGTCAGGTTCATCATAACCAACCTGAACTCTACTCTCACCACTGTAGGGTGAGGTTCATCATAACCAACCTGAACTCTACTCTCACCACTGTAGGGTCAGGTTCATCATAACCAACCTGAACTCTACTCTCACCACTGTAGGGTCAGGTTCATCATAACCAACCTGAACTCTACTCTCACCACTGTAGGGTCAGGTTCATCATAACCAACCTGAACTCTACTCTCACCACTGTAGGGTCAGGTTCATCATAACCAACCTGAACTCTACTCTCACCACTGTAGGGTCAGGTTCATCATAACCAACCTGAACTCTACTCTCACCACTGTAGGGTCAGGTTCATCATAACCAACCTGAACTCTACTCTCACCACTGTAGGGTCAGGTTCATCATAACCAACCTGAACTCTACTCTCACCACTGTAGAGTCAGGTTCATCATAACCAACCTGAACTCTACTCTCACCACTGTAGGGTCAGGTTCATCATAACCAACCTGAGTGAACTAATCTCACCACTGTAGGGTCAGGTTCATCATAACCAACCTGAACTCTACTCTCACCACTGTAGGGTCAGGTTCATCATAACCAACCTGAACTCTACTCTCACCACTGTAGGGTCAGGTTCATCATAACCAACCTGAACTCTACTCTCACCACTGTAGGGTCAGGTTCATCATAACCAACCTGAGTGAACTACTCTCACCACTGGAGTGTCAGGTTTATCATAACCAACCTGAACTCTACTCTCACCACTGTAGGGTCAGGTTCATCATAACCAACCTGAACTCTACTCTCACCACTGTAGGGTCAGGTTCATCATAACCAACCTGAACTCTACTCTCACCACTGTAGGGTCAGGTTCATCATAACCAACCTGAGTGAACTAATCTCACCACTGTAGGGTCAGGTTCATCATAACCAACCTGAACTCTACTCTCACCACTGTAGGGTCAGGTTCATCATAACCAACCTGAACTCTACTCTCACCACTGTAGGATCAGGTTCATCATAACCAACCTGAACTCTACTCTCACCACTGTAGGGTCAGGTTCATCATAACCAACCTGAGTGAACTACTCTCACCACTGTAGGGTCAGGTTCATCATAACCAACCTGAACTCTACTCTCACCACTGTAGGGTCAGGTTCATCATAACCAACCTGAGTGAACTACTCTCACCACTGGAGGGTCAGGTTCATCATAACCAACCTGAACTCTACTCTCACCACTGTAGGGTCAGGTTCATCATAACCAACCTGAACTCTACTCTCACCACTGTAGGGTCAGCTTCATCATAACCAACCTGAACTCTACTCTCACCACTGTAGGGTCAGGTTCATCATAACCAACCTGAACTCTACTCTCACCACTGTAGGGTCAGGTTCATCATAACCAACCTGAACTCTACTCTCACCACTGTAGGGTCAGGTTCATCATAACCAACCTGAGTGAACTAATCTCACCACTGTAGGGTCAGGTTCATCATAACCAACCTGAACTCTACTCTCACCACTGTAGGGTCAGGTTCATCATAACCAACCTGAACTCTACTCTCACCACTGTAGGGTCAGGTTCATCATAACCAACCTGAACTCTACTCTCACCACTGTAGGGTCAGGTTCATCATAACCAACCTGAGTGAACTAATCTCACCACTGTAGGGTCAGGTTCATCATAACCAACCTGAACTCTACTCTCACCACTGTAGGGTCAGGTTCATCATAACCAACCTGAACTCTACTCTCACCACTGTAGGGTCAGGTTCATCATAACCAACCTGAACTCTACTCTCACCACTGTAGGGTCAGGTTCATCATAACCAACCTGAGTGAACTACTCTCACCACTGTAGGGTCAGGTTCATCATAACCAACCTGAACTCTACTCTCACCACTGTAGGGTCAGGTTCATCATAACCAACCTGAGTGAACTACTCTCACCACTGGAGGGTCAGGTTCATCATAACCAACCTGAACTCTACTCTCACCACTGTAGGGTCAGGTTCATCATAACCAACCTGAGTGAACTAATCTCACCACTGTAGGGTCAGGTTCATCATAACCAACCTGAACTCTACTCTCACCACTGTAGGGTCAGGTTCATCATAACCAACCTGAACTCTACTCTCACCACTGTAGGGTCAGGTTCATCATAACCAACCTGAACTCTACTCTCACCACTGTAGGGTCAGGTTCATCATAACCAACCTGAGTGAACTAATCTCACCACTGTAGGGTCAGGTTCATCATAACCAACCTGAACTCTACTCTCACCACTGTAGGGTCAGGTTCATCATAACCAACCTGAACTCTACTCTCACCACTGTAGGGTCAGGTTCATCATAACCAACCTGAACTCTACTCTCACCACTGTAGGGTCAGGTTCATCATAACCAACCTGAGTGAACTACTCTCACCACTGTAGGGTCAGGTTCATCATAACCAACCTGAACTCTACTCTCACCACTGTAGGGTCAGGTTCATCATAACCAACCTGAGTGAACTAATCTCACCACTGTAGGGTCAGGTTCATCATAACCAACCTGAACTCTACTCTCACCACTGTAGGGTCAGGTTCATCATAACCAACCTGAACTCTACTCTCACCACTGTAGGGTCAGGTTCATCATAACCAACCTGAACTCTACTCTCACCACTGTAGGGTCAGGTTCATCATAACCAACCTGAGTGAACTACTCTCACCACTGTAGAGTCAGGTTCATCATAACCAACCTGAACTCTACTCTCACCACTGTAGGGTCAGGTTCATCATAACCAACCTGAACTCTACTCTAACCACTGTAGGGTCAGGTTCATCATAACCAACCTGAACTCTACTCTCACCACTGTAGGGTCAGGTTCATCATAACCAACCTGAACTCTACTCTCACCACTGTAGGGTCAGGTTCATCATAACCAACCTGAGTGAACTACTCTCACCACTGTAGGGTCAGGTTCATCATAACCAACCTGAGTGAACTACTCTCACCACTGGAGGGTCAGGTTCATCATAACCAACCTGAACTCTACTCTCACCACTGTAGGGTCAGGTTCATCATAACTAACCTGAACTCTACTCTCACCACTGTAGGGTGAGGTTCATCATAACCAACCTGAACTCTACTCTCACCACTGTAGGGTCAGGTTCATCATAACCAACCTGAACTCTACTCTCACCACTGTAGGGTCAGGTTCATCATAACCAACCTGAACTCTACTCTCACCACTGTAGGGTCAGGTTCATCATAACCAACCTGAACTCTACTCTCACCACTGTAGGGTCAGGTTCATCATAACCAACCTGAACTCTACTCTCACCACTGTAGGGTCAGGTTCATCATAACCAACCTGAACTCTACTCTCACCACTGTAGGGTCAGGTTCATCATAACCAACCTGAGTGAACTAATCTCACCACTGTAGGGTCAGGTTCATCATAACCAACCTGAACTCTACTCTCACCACTGTAGGGTCAGTTTCATCATAACCAACCTGAACTCTACTCTCACCACTGTAGGGTCAGGTTCATCATAACCAACCTGAACTCTACTCTCACCACTGTAGGGTCAGGTTCATCATAACCAACCTGAGTGAACTACTCTCACCACTGGAGGGTCAGGTTTATCATAACCAACCTGAACTCTACTCTCACCACTGTAGGGTCAGGTTCATCATAACCAACCTGAACTCTACTCTCACCACTGTAGGGTCAGGTTCATCATAACCAACCTGAACTCTACTCTCACCACTGTAGGGTCAGGTTCATCATAACCAACCTGAGTGAACTAATCTCACCACTGTAGGGTCAGGTTCATCATAACCAACCTGAACTCTACTCTCACCACTGTAGGGTCAGGTTCATCATAACCAACCTGAACTCTACTCTCACCACTGTAGGGTCAGGTTCATCATAACCAACCTGAACTCTACTCTCACCACTGTAGGGTCAGGTTCATCATAACCAACCTGAGTGAACTACTCTCACCACTGTAGGGTCAGGTTCATCATAACCAACCTGAACTCTACTCTCACCACTGTAGGGTCAGCTTCATCATAACCAACCTGAACTCTACTCTCACCACTGTAGGGTCAGGTTCATCATAACCAACCTGAACTCTACTCTCACCACTGTAGGGTCAGGTTCATCATAACCAACCTGAACTCTACTCTCACCACTGTAGGGTCAGGTTCATCATAACCAACCTGAGTGAACTAATCTCACCACTGTAGGGTCAGGTTCGTCATAACCAACCTGAACTCTACTCTCACCACTGTAGGGTCAGGTTCATCATAACCAACCTGAACTCTACTCTCACCACTGTAGGGTCAGGTTCATCATAACCAACCTGAACTCTACTCTCACCACTGTAGGGTCAGGTTCATCATAACCAACCTGAGTGAACTAATCTCACCACTGTAGGGTCAGGTTCATCATAACCAACCTGAACTCTACTCTCACCACTGGAGGGTCAGGTTTATCATAACCAACCTGAACTCTACTCTCACCACTGTAGGGTCAGGTTCATCATAACCAACCTGAACTCTACTCTGACCACTGTAGGGTCAGGTTCATCATAACCAACCTGAACTCTACTCTCACCACTGTAGGGTCAGGTTCATCATAACCAACCTGAACTCTACTCTCACCACTGTAGGGTCAGGTTCATCATAACCAACCTGAACTCTACTCTCACCACTGTAGGGTCAGGTTCATCATAACCAACCTGAACTCTACTCTCACCACTGTAGGGTCAGGTTCATCATAACCAACCTGAACTCTACTCTCACCACTGTAGGGTCAGGTTCATCATAACCAACCTGAACTCTACTCTCACCACTGTAGGGTCAGGTTCATCATAACCAACCTGAACTCTACTCTCACCACTGTAGGGTCAGGTTCATCATAACCAACCTGAACTCTACTCTCACCACTGTAGGGTCAGGTTCATCATGACCAACCTGAACTCTACTCTCACCATTGCATAGTGGGCACAAAGCGGGCGCCAGGCTTTCAGCAGGGCCAGGGGAGATAACAAAAGCCTGTAGCACACAGGGAGGGAAGCAATCTCACCCACTACAGGGGGATGCGTTCAGACCCCTTATATGAGAGAGACGGGGAAAGAGAGAAAGATGGATGCAGAGGGAAGGGAGAGAGAGAGGGAGAGGGAGGGAGGGAGGGAGAGAGAGAGAGAGAGAGAGAGAGAGAGAGAGAGAGAGAGAGAGAGAGAGAGAGAGAGAGAGAGAGAGAGAGAGAGAGAGAGAGAGAGAGAGAGAGAGAGATCTGGTGTGTGTGTTCATGTTCATCTCATCATAGGGCTTCTATTCTGACCTAACAAAGCCTCTGTCCCCTCTGCCTGCCTGTCCCCCTGTCCACAGTTTCCTCCCGCCATGTCCCCCATGCTCACGTCTCCTTACAACTGATGAAACTAGACACACAATGGCGGAGGGGCACAAAGCAGGCGTGGGACATGGGAGCGCCCCAGGAACTCTCTGAGGTGATTTGGTCAAAGCCCTCTTCTCTCTGTGAGAGGCAGTCAGACATAGGCCCACTTCCTCTCTCTGTAACCAGAGCCCTCTGTGTGGCAAGCATCCAGTTCACATTCAAATGCTACACTTGAGATCATGACCACCAGACCACTATTACTCCACATTTTATAAGGTTTTACTCGTTGGGTATTGAGTTTCATTTGAACAATTGCCCGACCTTGGCAAGCTTACTACCTCTGAACTTGCCCAGCTGGCCAGAGAGAGAAGTGGATTGGTTCCTTCCCTAGGGTCGAGTTCCTCTCAAGGTTTACTTCTTCCTAAAGGTTTTTGTTTTCTCCACTGTTACCCTAGACTGGCTCTATAGGGTGTTCAGGTCCATGTTGAGACTGGCTCTTTATGGTGTTCAGGTCTATGTTGAGGCTGGCTCTTTAGGGTGTTCAGGTCCATGTTGAGACTGGCTCTTTAGGGTGTTCAGGTCCATGTTAAGGCTGGCTCTTTAGGGTGTTCAGGTCCATGTTGAGACTGGCTCTTTAGGGTGTTCAGGTCCATGTTAAGGCTGGCTCTTTAGGGTGTTCAGGTCTATGTTGAGACTGGCTCTTTAGGGTGTTCAGGTCCATGTTGAGGCTGGCTCTTTAGGGTGTTCAGGTCCATGTTGAGACTGGCTCTTTAGGGTGTTCAGGTCCATATTGAGACTGGCTCTTTAGGGTGTTCAGGTCCATGTTGAGGCTGGCTCTTTAGGGTGTTCAGGTCCATGTTGAGACTGGCTCTTTAGGGTGTTCAGGTCCATGTTAAGGCTGGCTCTTTAGGGTGTTCAGGTCTATGTTGAGACTGGCTCTTTAGGGTGTTCGGGTCCATGTTGAGGCTGGCTCTTTAGGGTGTTCAGGTCCATGTTGAGACTGGCTCTTTAGGGTGTTCAGGTCCATGTTGAGACTGGCTCTTTATGGTGTTCAGGTCTATGTTGAGGCTGGCTCTTTAGGGTGTTCAGGTCCATGTTGAGACTGGCTCTTTAGGGTGTTCAGGTCCATGTTAAGGCTGGCTCTTTAGGGTGTTCAGGTCCATGTTGAGACTGGCTCTTTAGGGTGTTCAGGTCCATGTTGAGACTGGCTCTTTAGGGTGTTCAGGTCTATGTTGAGACTGGCTCTTTAGGGTGTTCAGGTCCATGTTGAGGCTGGCTCTTTAGGGTGTTCAGGTCCATGTTGAGACTGGCTCTTTAGGGTGTTCAGGTCCATATTGAGACTGGCTCTTTAGGGTGTTCAGGTCCATGTTGAGGCTGGCTCTTTAGGGTGTTCAGGTCTATGTTGAGACTGGCTCTTTAGGGTGTTCAGGTCCACGTTGAGACTGGCTCTTTAGGGTGTTCAGGTCCATGTTGAGACTGGCTCTTTATGGTGTTAATGTCCATGTTGAGGCTGGCTCTTTAGGGTGTTCAGGTCCATGTTGAGACTGGCTCTTTAGGGTGTTCAGGTCCATGTTGAGGCTGGCTCTTTATGGTGTTCAGGTCCATGTTTAGACTGGCTCTTTAGGGTGTTCAGGTCCATGTTGAGACTGGCTCTTTAGGGTGTTCAGGTCCATGTTGAGACTGGCTCTTTAGGGTGTTCAGGTCCATGTTGAGACTGGCTCTTTAGGGTGTTCAGGTCCATGTTGAGACTGGCTCTTTATGGTGTTAATGTCCATGTTGAGGCTGGCTCTTTAGGGTGTTCAGGTCTATGTTGAGACTGGCTCTTTAGGGTGTTCAGGTCCATGTTGAGGCTGGCTCTTTAGGGTGTTCAGGTCCATGTTGAGACTGGCTCTTTAGGGTGTTCAGGTCCATATTGAGACTGGCTCTTTATGGTGTTCAGGTCTATGTTGAGGCTGGCTCTTTAGGGTGTTCAGGTCCATGTTGAGACTGGCTCTTTAGGGTGTTCAGGTCCATGTTAAGGCTGGCTCTTTAGGGTGTTCAGGTCCATGTTGAGACTGGCTCTTTAGGGTGTTCAGGTCCATGTTAAGGCTGGCTCTTTAGGGTGTTCAGGTCTATGTTGAGACTGGCTCTTTAGGGTGTTCAGGTCCATGTTGAGGCTGGCTCTTTAGGGTGTTCAGGTCCATGTTGAGACTGGCTCTTTAGGGTGTTCAGGTCCATATTGAGACTGGCTCTTTAGGGTGTTCAGGTCCATGTTGAGGCTGGCTCTTTAGGGTGTTCAGGTCCATGTTGAGACTGGCTCTTTAGGGTGTTCAGGTCCATGTTAAGGCTGGCTCTTTAGGGTGTTCAGGTCTATGTTGAGACTGGCTCTTTAGGGTGTTCAGGTCCATGTTGAGGCTGGCTCTTTAGGGTGTTCAGGTCCATGTTGAGACTGGCTCTTTAGGGTGTTCAGGTCCATGTTGAGACTGGCTCTTTATGGTGTTCAGGTCTATGTTGAGGCTGGCTCTTTAGGGTGTTCAGGTCCATGTTGAGACTGGCTCTTTAGGGTGTTCAGGTCCATGTTAAGGCTGGCTCTTTAGGGTGTTCAGGTCCATGTTGAGACTGGCTCTTTAGGGTGTTCAGGTCCATGTTAAGGCTGGCTCTTTAGGGTGTTCAGGTCCATGTTGAGACTGGCTCTTTAGGGTGTTCAGGTCCATGTTAAGGCTGGCTCTTTAGGGTGTTCAGGTCTATGTTGAGACTGGCTCTTTAGGGTGTTCAGGTCCATGTTGAGGCTGGCTCTTTAGGGTGTTCAGGTCCATGTTGAGACTGGCTCTTTAGGGTGTTCAGGTCCATATTGAGACTGGCTCTTTAGGGTGTTCAGGTCCATGTTGAGGCTGGCTCTTTAGGGTGTTCAGGTCTATGTTGAGACTGGCTCTTTAGGGTGTTCAGGTCCACGTTGAGACTGGCTCTTTAGGGTGTTCAGGTCCATGTTGAGACTGGCTCTTTATGGTGTTAATGTCCATGTTGAGGCTGGCTCTTTAGGGTGTTCAGGTCCATGTTGAGACTGGCTCTTTAGGGTGTTCAGGTCCATGTTGAGGCTGGCTCTTTATGGTGTTCAGGTCCATGTTTAGACTGGCTCTTTAGGGTGTTCAGGTCCATGTTGAGACTGGCTCTTTAGGGTGTTCAGGTCCATGTTGAGACTGGCTCTTTAGGGTGTTCAGGTCCATGTTGAGACTGGCTCTTTAGGGTGTTCAGGTCCATGTTGAGACTGGCTCTTTATGGTGTTAATGTCCATGTTGAGGCTGGCTCTTTAGGGTGTTCAGGTCCATATTGAGACTGGCTCTTTAGGGTGTTCAGGTCCATGTTGAGGCTGGCTCTTTATGGTGTTCAGGTCCATGTTGAGACTGGCTCTTTAGGGTGTTCAGGTCTATGTTGAGACTGGCTCTTTGGGGTGTTCAGGTCCATGTTGAGACTGGCTCTTTAGGGTGTTCAGGTCCATGTTGAGACTGGCTCTTTAGGGTGTTCAGGTCCATGTTGAGACTGGCTCTTTAGGGTGTTCAGGTCCATGTTGAGACTGGCTCTTTAGGGTGTTCAGGTCCATGTTGAGACTGGCTCTTTAGGGTGTTCAGGTCCATTTTGAGACTGGCTCTTTAGGGTGTTCAGGTCCATGTTGAGACTGACTCTTTAGGGTGTTCAGGTCCATGTTGAGACTGGCTCTTTATGGTGTTAATGTCCATGTTGAGGCTGGCTCTTTAGGGTGTTCAGGTCCATGTTGAGACTGGCTCTTTAGGGTGTTCAGGTCCATGTTGAGACTGGCTCTTTAGGGTGTTCAGGTCCATGTTAAGGCTGGCTCTTTAGGGTGTTCAGGTCCATGTTGAGACTGGCTCTTTAGGGTGTTCAGGTCCATGTTAAGGCTGGCTCTTTAGGGTGTTCAGGTCTATGTTGAGACTGGCTCTTTAGGGTGTTCAGGTCTATGTTGAGACTGGCTCTTTAGGGTGTTCAGGTCCATGTTAAAGCTGGCTCTTCAGGGTGTTCAGGTCTATGTTGAGACTGGCTCTTTAGGGTGTTCAGGTATATGTTGAGACTGGCTCTTTAGGGTGTTCATGTCCATGTTGAGGCTGGCTCTTTAGGGTGTTCAGGTCTATGTTGAGGCTGGCTCTTTAGGGTGTTCAGGTCCATGTTTTGCTCAATCTTTATAAAAGGTATGTTCAAATGAAATCTGATTGATGAAAATGTGTTTAGCAATGTACAATTAAATCTCTCTCTCTCTCTCTCTCTCTCTCTCTGTCTCTCTCTGTCTCTGTCTCTCTCTCTCTCTCTCTCTCTCTCTCTCTCTCTGTCTCTCTCTGTCTCTGTCTCTCTCTCTCTCTCTCTCTGTCTCGCTCTCTCTATCTCTCTCTCTCTCTCTCTCTCTGTCTCTCTCTCTGTCTCTCTCTCTGTCTCTCTCGCTGTATCTCTCTCTCTCTCTGTCACTCTGTCTCTCTCTCTCTCTCTCTCTCCGTGCATGTTGTGCAGTAATATATGTAATATACTGATATACCGAACACACGAGGGCGCTGTCGAGGCAGTAGATTAGTTGTTACCGGTAGGAATAGCTGTAGCCACATTTCAGATATGCGACAGCATCAGGTGTAAAATCAAATATCAAGTGCCTTAAATATAACATTTAGAAACACATTTATCCTAGATTTAAAACACAAACATGTTTAAATGGCTTACCAAAATTAGCCATACTGAATTTATATTCTGGGCCCTATAGGCTGTCTATCAACAATCACAAATTAGAAGCACATTTAACCATACTTTCCCACTGGATGTTAAAGTGGAAATATTGCACCACATCAGATCCGGGTCCATCTCTGTCCTCGCGCCTCTAGTTTAACTGCCAACCTTGCATATATTATGCAAATAGGTAGGAGCGGCTGGTGCCTATCCAAAGAGCGAGGATGCTCCCCCAGAATAAACCGAATGGAAAAAGAGAGATAAGGAGAGGAAATCTGTGAGGAGAAAATTATCCACATGGTATCAGAAAAAATGTATCGATGGTACAGCTAAATTCAATTTTACCTGGCAGGGGAGAAAGCGATTCCACTGACCGTGGGTTGTATGAATCACGAATGGATCCTAATTTAATTTTGAGCAGGAAAAGATTTTTGCATTTTTTATCGTTCTATTTTATCCTTATTTATCAAGGTAAGTCCCGTGTTCATTATTGAATTGGCTTAGCCTACTAACCTACTCTTTGAATAAACTAGCCTATTCATGTTTATATATTTTGTTTTATTTGTGAAGTAATTTTTTTTTCGTTTCTTAACATTTAATCATTAATTTGCATTACTATTTTTTGCAGGAATACAACTATTTAGTTTTCTATATCATAGATGCAGGATATTGTAATACATTATTATGTAGGCTATATTTGCGCACCTAGAAATGTACTTACTTTTGTCGGTGATTGTTCTCATTTTGATAATTTCGTATTATTGATTTGTTCAGAAATGCTTATTTTACCTTTTACTAATTTCGATCACTCTCATTCATCACTTCCCTTTCTTGTTTAATTGATTTCAGCGCATATTTCGTGGGGCATAGACGCAGTGAACATAACAAACTGGCATGATTTTGATAAGTGAGTTTCATAAATTATGTATAATTAACTTGTAAAATAATGTATTATTATTGTTATAATAAAAAATATATATGAAGACGTTATTACACTGTCATTTTAAGATGATTTTCATTGCGAATATATTGAGCCTTTGTTTATTTTCTGAGTTGTGGTCACACAGTAGTCATTTTCAGCCTCTTATTCTGTTGATGTCAAGGAAAAGGTCTTAGTCTTTTTGCGCAGTGTTTCTTTTTCATGACCGACACAAGTGCTGATTACCTGCTAGGAACAAACCTTTCCTTGTTCTCTCTTTCTCCCAACAGCAAAAGCAGCAGTATAATGCTGGCGAAATGGGATACCGCTTCCCAAAGAGGACAGGTAGGCGAGCGGAGCCGCTGTTTTGAAACGCAGCTTTGATAGAGCACGTTAAAAATGTCATGCGCAGACACCAGAAGTCACGATTAATGACCCTGAGCTTTTCATTCCCAGAAAAAGACAGAAATTATACCTTGATTTCTTTCTGTACAGAAAGTCCACAAGCTCGTTTTATAGTGTCTGTGCATTAGATTAAATCGGAGGAAATATGTTAGAATATTTTTCTATGTTTATTACCTTTTTTTAAATCAAAATAAATGTTCTTTATGTTATAACATTATTAGTGTGCCTATGGTAAAGTAGAACAAAATGCATGCAGTTTGTGCATGATCCTTACACTTCATCAGAGTCACAAAATGTCTTACCCATATTTGCAAACTACTCCCATTAGAAAATATGTTTATGTTTTTCCTGTTCCATAATAGTGTTTCTCTGTGAGAAACCATAGTTTAGGTTTCTATATAGGTCAGTAAACAATGTACACAACACATACTAGCTGGGACTCAAAGTGTAGTTCTCATGCTGTCTCTTGGTCCTAATGGCCGTTGCTTTTCAATCAAAACTCCGCTACATCCCAAGAGACCAATATGCAACAATCACATCTGTTCTATAATCTGTAGTTCCTGTTCTACCATGCAGTGTCTCAGTTTGCTGACATTAAATGTAACATAATTGAGCTGCAACATGATGACTACATGTTGTTGAGAGTCATTACAAGGAGACAGATACATCTGCTGTTTGTACGGTCAGTAATTGTCACTCAACTCTCTGCTCACAATGCCGCTGCTAGTAATCAATGGTTAATAATGCAAACACAGCTCAGCCGCCTCCTCTCTCTCTCTCTCTCTCTCTCTCTCTCTCTCTCTCTCTCCTCTCTCCTCTCTCTCTCCTATCTCCTCTCTCCTCTCTCTCTCTCTCTCCTCCCTCTCTCCTCTCTCCTCTCTCCTCTCTCTCTCTCTCTCTCTCTCCTCTCTCCTCTCTCCTCTCTCTCTCTCTCTCTCCTCTCTCCTCTCTCCTCTCTCCTCTCTCTCTCTCTGTGCCTTTGTCCCTGGTCAGGTCTGGGAGATGAAAGCAGAGGTTGGAGGGCTCATGTGTCTGGGATGGGGACGGGGTGGGGGCTGGGGCTGGGTAGAAGCTGGGGCAGGGGACGGGGTAGAGGTGGGGGCTTGGTAACACAGGTGGTGGAGTGGTGGAGACCTGAGTTCCAGGTGGTATAAGAAGCCTATGTGCTGCATCTACCGGGGATAGAACTTCTAGAAACCTCCATCCAGGACTAACGTTGATCACTGTTAAACTGTTAAACCAACCCATCTAGAGCGACCAAAACTCTCTCATATTGTGGTCTGACTCAGGTGGGAGAACACCCAACACTTCGAGCCTGGTTAGGGAGTTGCAACGTGACGGCAAAAGTCCACAACCCCTTTAGCAAGAAAGTTATTCGCAACCATTCAGATAGCATATAACCTAAATAAAAACTCTCACCAAGACAAGGGCTCTTTTGAGTAGAAACAGTGCTACATAGATTGTACCATTGCTCACTTCAAAGAACCTCTCAAGAACCCTTTTTTTCTATAAGAGTGTAGTGCTCTGTAGTTGTTTTTGGGGGTGGATGACGGTTCTCTTCTCTCACCTCTAGTCTTGAGGATTCTGTCTCTCTTTATCATATCATTCTAGATTCTGGATTTGGCACCAACATTCTCTCAGCCCTTTTATTCATTCTAGAATGATTCTACCTGGAATTCTTCAATCTCTTTATCATATCACTCCAGACTGATTTGGCACCGATGTAGCCTACTGTAAATCTTAGAGGAATTTTGTGAAACCAATAATTGTTTCTATAAAACGTTTCGATGTCAAACTTTTAATCAACTCGGTATTAAACCTGTCACCTGAGAGCATGGCCAGCTTCTCCAGATGATCGAGGCTTCACTGTATTCGTTATTAAACTCAGGAAACTTTAACACTGTTAATTAAAGCGAATCAGGTTCTGTTACAAGAGCTTAGTTTTGGTTTGCTGGGAATGACCCATTCTTCACTCTCTCAAACACTGACTAGACTCTCCATATGTAAATGATCACATTTAATATATTTGGTCAGGACTAGACTCTTTCCACAGCTGCTGAGTCTGGCAAGCAGGACTCTGGTGAAGTCAGGACAGGCTTATGACATAAGGCTAGGATTAAATTAATGTCTCTTCTGAGTGCATGTTGAAGCTGATTGCATTGTATTTACATGTTCTTTCTTTTCAATCTTTCCCCAAAGGAACTTCATAGAACTGCAGATACATTAGCAACCAATGTATCATCAGCCAATGCATCACTAGCCAACACGTCAACCAATGACTCCTCAGTTCACTCATCTTCATCCAACTCTTCAGTTGGCAGATCTTCAGTCCACTACTTCAACACAACTGTAGTCGATTCATCTTCAGACTCAAAGGAAGCGCTCAGGTCATCATTGGGCCTGCGTAGGCCAACAGGTAGGCTACTGTATGTTCGGTGGAAAAGCCATTTATGGACAGAAGAGATTGTGTGAACACCCGCAGGATGTTTGTGTCTAAATATGCAAGGTTATCATCCCTCTGCCAAACGTCCTTTCCAAGAACAATTACCCACTCTGTCAGGCCTGAGTCACCTCTCTACAACAGCCACTGAGACAGGTGAGGCGGAGCCTCTTTATCCAGACCAGCTTAGTCTAAAGGGGGTCTCTGGTGTGTCCGTCTATAGTACGGCTGGGTTAACAGGTTAACAGGGTCAGGTCCTACCACCACTCTCCATCTGTCCCCTTTTTCCCTCCCTCCTCAGACCACCGGCCATATGTTGCCAGGGCAACATGAGGAGCTGGAGCTAGGCGTAGCCACTCAGGCTTAACTCTGTCATAAAGGTCAGGTAGAGGAAGAACTGACATAAAGGTCAGGTAGAGGAAGAACTGACATAAAGGTCAGGTAGAGGAAGAACTGACATAAAGGTCAGGTAGAGGAAGAACTGACATACAGGTCAGGTAGAGGAAGAACTGACATAAAGGTCAGGTAGAGGAAGAACTGACATAAAGGTCAGGTAGAGGAAGAACTGACATACAGGTCAGGTAGAGGAAGAACTGACATAAAGGTCAGGTAGAGGAAGAACTGACATAAAGGTCAGGTAGAGGAAGAACTGACATAAAGGTCAGGTAGAGGAAGAACTGACATAAAGGTCAGGTAGAGGAAGAACTGACATAAAGGTCAGGTAGAGGAAGAAGCAGAAAGGGATGGAGGGAGGGGGAGGGGGAGGGAGAGGGAGAGGGAGGAAGGTGGAGGTGGGGACTTTCTCCAAAGCTGCCGTCATGAAAAGTTGTGACTTTCCAGGTATTTGAGCTTGAACAGGCAACACGGGCTGTGGTACAGCACAAAGCTGATTTCAGTCGTCTACTGTGGGATTGTTTATATATTTGGTTAAGAAGGGGTTTCTATAGCGATCATTAGAGAATTCATCAATAATCTTCAGGACCTTCATGGGAAATAAAACTGTCTGTAGAGTTAGTGTATCGTGTATAAAGGTGTATAACGTCTGTATGATGCTGAATGCGACTGTGTTTCAGATCCCTGTTGGTTTCCTTGTCTGAATGGAGGTCACTGTGTCCATCCTGAGTCATGTGACTGCGCTTTATACCAGGCTACTGGAAACCGCTGCCAAACAGGTTAACAGCTTCTATCCAGAGCTTCATTTGGAGTGGGGTGTAGATGGTTGAAGTGGGGGGATGACAGACAGCATACGGTGGGAATTGTATGGACTGTTCTACCACCTACCTACACATTTCCCATTCACCCTCCAACTGTCTCTGTCTGTCTGTCTGTCTGTCTGCCTGTCTGCCTGTCTGTCTGTCTGTCTGTCTGTCTGTCTGTCTGTCTGTCTGTCTGTCTGTCTGTCTGCCTGCCTGTCTGTCTGTCTGCCTGTCTGTTTCTATGTCTGTCTGTCTGTCTGTCTGTCTGTCTGTCTGTCTGTCTGTCTGTCTGTCTGCCTGTCTGCCTGTCTGTCTGTCTGTCCAGTTCCTAACCCAGGGTTTGAGAGGGAGATGACGTGCCGGTCGTGGGGCCAGTATAACTACGAGACGTTTGATGGGCTGTACTATCACTTCCCTGGGAGATGTACCTACACTCTGCTGAGAGACTGCGAGGACACCAGCCAGGCCAGCCTTCTCATACAGGTAATGCTGCTGCATGTTTATCAGCATAGAGCATGACTCTCAGTAGCATACCACAGATCCATATCTGGTCTAGTAGGCAGTAGCATACCACAGATCCATATCTGGTCTAGTAGGCAGTAGCATACCACAGATCCATATCTGGTCTAGTAGGCAGTAGCATACCACAGATCCATATCTGGTCTAGTAGGCAGTAGCATACCACAGATCCATATCTGGTCTAGTAGGCAGTAGCATACCACAGATCCATATCTGGTCTAATAGGCAGTAGCATACCACAGATCCATATCTGGTCTAGTAGGCAGTAGCATACCACAGATCCATATCTGGTCTAATAGGCAGTAGCATACCACAGATCCATATCTGGTCTAGTAGGCAGTAGCATACCACAGATCCATATCTGGTCTAGTAGGCAGTAGCATACCACAGATCCATATCTGGTCTAGTAGGCAGTAGCATACCACAGATCCATATCTGGTCTAGTAGGCAGTAGCATACCACAGATCCATATCTGGTCTAGTAGGTGTATAAAGAATACAGGGTTGGAAAGGAAACTGGATACTGTGGCTTGATATGGAAGACCCAACTTGGCTTTATGGGAAAATGGGGACTATGGCTTGATGTGGAAGACCCAACTTGGCTTTAAAGGAAAGTGGGGATTATGGCTTGATATAGAAGACCCAACTTGGCTTTAAAGGAAAGTGGGGATTATGGCTTGATATAGAAGACCCAACTTGGCTTTAAAGGAAAATGGGGATTATGGCTTGATATGGAAGACCCAACTTGGCTTTATGGGAAAGTGGGGACTATGGCTTGATATGGAAGACCCAATTTGGCTTTAAAGGAAAGTGGGGATTATGGCTTGATATGTAAAACCCAACTTGGCTTTAAAGGAAAGTGGGGATTATGGCTTGATATGGAAGACCCAATTTGGCTTTAAAGGAAAGTGGGGATTATGGCTTGATATGTAAAACCCAACTTGGCTTTAAAGGAAAGTGGGGATTATGGCTTGATATGGAAGACATAATTTGACTTCAACAGTGAGTGATTTGTATGAAGACAGACAAAATATGAAATAAAACAAATCAATTTTCAATTCTTATTGACTGAAATGCTGAATATCAGTGATTTTATTCATCATCGGCTAGCAAGGATTTCCACTCCGCATAAGGATCATCTCCCAGAGCTACTCTGCACCTCGCAGCGTTTCTAAGGGTTATCGGTTCTCAGTACAGTCTTAGAGTAGAAGAGTACAGTCTTGGCCTCAGGGTAATATTTGCTCTGAAGATTAACTGAAAGCCATCTCATTACTGGATTTATTTACGTCAATTACCGTTAGATTTACTGCAATTACCCACAATGCATCTCAATCGTCCACAACAAACCTTTACTTTGTTCCTGAAGCAAGCTGAGTAACCGAGAGGAACTCACTCCATGAGAAAACTAGAACAGGAAACAACTGAACTGGAACTTCCTTTTTATTTTACTTAATGCTCCGTTCTGCTTTGTGCGCATCTGGACTCCCCTGGGGGCAAGAATGGTCCATCCATCCAATCCACTCATTATTTATTCATAGTAGTATACAGGACCTGGTCTGTAAAATACCATCTGAGTCCCCTGTAGCTCAGTTGGTAGAGCATGGCGTTTGCAACGCCAGGGTTGTGGGTTCGTTTCCCACAGGGGGGGGGGGGGGGGCGCTAGTATGAAAAATGTATGCACTCACTAACTGTAAGTCGCTCTGGATAAGAGTGTCTGCTAAATGACAAAAAAATTATATTAAATTATCCGCTGCTTAAAATTACTAATAAACTAATCCTTTCCCATGCCTCATGGAAGAGAGAACTCTCCGTGTGTAATACAGTGACCAATTAGACCAGAGTTCGGTCCAACGTATCAATTTCATTAAGAAACCCCAACCACCAAATGATACATTACAATTTCATTAAGAAACCCCAACCACCAAATGATACATTACAATTTCATTAAGAAACCCCAACCACCAAATGATACATTACAATTTCATTAAGAAACCCCAACCACCAAATGATACATTACAATTTCATTAAGAAACCCCAACCACCAAATGATACATTACAATTTCATTAAGAAACCCCAACCACCAAATGATACATTACAATTTCATTAAGAAACCCCAACCACCAAATGATACATTACAATTTCATTAAGAAACCCCAACCACCAAATGATACATTACAATTTCATTAAGAAACCCCAACCACCAAATGATACATTACAATTTCATTAAGAAACCCCAACCACCAAATGATACATTACAATTTCATTAAGAAACCCCAACCACCAAATGATACATTACAATTTCATTAAGAAACCCCAACCACCAAATGATACATTACAATTTCATTAAGAAACCCCAACCACCAAATGATACATTACAATTTCATTAAGAAACCCCAACCACCAAATGATACATTACAATTTCGCCCATAGAACTTTACTACACATCACACACACTGTTCAAGATGAAAGCTAGACAATCCCCAAATTGCTCACTGTGTCCTCAGGGGGCTTCTGGCACATGTTTTCATATGGTTTGGGAATAACCCAGGGGTTTCATCCTGTCTCTCTGACATAATGGGTAGAAATGTACCATGTTCACCATCTATTTTCCAGTTAAATTCTGACATTACTTTAGACCCATCTGTCAAACAGCGACGTATTTGGCTGGCTGGATTTAACAGCAGCCATGAAGACGATAGCCTCACATTAGCAGGCTCCTCGTCCTTTAAACAGGCTGCAGTGGCTGCTGCTACCATTCATGGACATTGGAAACATGGAAATATCTGCAGCACGTATGGGAGGGAAAGAAACATGTTTGCTCTTTCGCCCGTGTAAGACTCTGTAAAAAGACGCCTATTGTGAACCACTAATCTAACTTTGGGTTGGGGAAGTCCTGTGGGTGGGGGGGAGGGGGTGGGATGGGAACTGTTGGTCTTGTTTCTCCGTCCATGTGTATTTGTTTTGTGTACCTTACTAAAAAGAATAAAAACATTTGATCACAAAAAAAAAAAAAAAGCATAGGAAGCAACTAAGAGGACAATTTATTGTAGCTGTTGGCTTTTAAGTGAGAATATAATTTGTCCCCTGCATCAAAGAGATGCTACTAAATGGGAACTTTCCTTTTCTTCAGACCGTTAGCCCTGTTTGTTACCATATTGTTAGATCTCACACCTTCTCTGTTTCATGAGTACATTTACATTTTAGTCATTTAGCAGACGCTCTTATCCAGAGCGACTTACAGTTAGTGAATGCATTTAAAAAAAAAAAAAATTATACTGGCCCCCGTGGGAATCGAACCCACAAACCTGGCGTTGCAAACGCCATGCTCTACCAACTGAGCTACATCCCTGTAGTGGAGTAGTGGAGAATACCTCACGGGAGCAATGTCATTGAGCTAAATGTCTCTGTATTTATTGTATTTACTTATATGTTATAACTAACTAACTAACTAACTAACTAACTAACTAACTAACTAACTAACTCAAATGTTTTATAAATGAATAAATTGTGTTTTCTGTTGAATTTATAGGTTCACAATGACCCAGACTGTCGCTCGTCTCCCTATTCCTGCACGCGCTCAGTCAGTCTCTTCCTGCCCTGGGAAGGAGAGATCAGGTTGCACAGGTCCAAAGTTACCTTCAAGGGACAGAGGTAATCGATTGATTTGATTGACTGATATATTGCTTGATTGATTGATTACAGGTCTGTTTAACAAACGTTTTATAAGCAGATGTAAAATAAGGGTTGAAAAATATCTTAAAATGCAGTGCTCCCCATTGTGATTATATAGCTCAGGCGGTGTTGTAGTGAGTCTCCAGACAACGTATTGAGGTCTGTATTTTTACTCGGTCTTGACTCGGTGTCGGACAATGAGAACTGGTAAAAATGATTAAGCTCCCGTTCTGTCAGCCCATAAATCCGCTTGGCCAGGCCAAATATCCACACTCCTTTTGTCAAAGTCGCGTCAATTCAAATCTGGTATTAGGAACAAAAGAGGTCAGCACGACTTCTAATATATACTAGTTATTTTAATTAATGCAAAAACCTTCATGGTAAATATGATGTTTCGTATATACGGGCTCTCTGAGATACTTCGCAGGGCACCCCAGAGAACTAATCCATTGTTCCAGATTGTTACTCAAATACTCTGACAGAGAGAGTTTCCCACCTCTCTGTTGACCAATTAGAGTAAAGACTTGAGCGTGGTTTAGACTTACTCAGTCAATCCGTTGATGCACCCCTATTGCCAGGCATATGTCCATATCATAACAACCTGTCATAGTGAGAAGAGCCAGCTCCCTTAGACACCATTCCTTTGTCCAAGGAAGGTTCACAGATCACAAAGAACCAGTATATTCCAGCATCTGGAGACACAAATCCCTATCTCCCTTTACCCCCTAAAACAGCTCTTCACATCAATCACAGCCTGCCAGGTGTCACAACCTACATTAGCCCAGTCAAGAATGCATTCTTTCTAAGTTAGTCATCCCATCAATTAGGAGAATAATAAATCTCTCACACTTTCATGACACAATATCTTATCGACTATTGAAACCTGGGTTTTCTACTTTACTCGTACAAACTTTGTCACGCTGGTCAGAATATTCTTGATTCGCTAGTAGCGAAGAGTGGGGGACATTGTTTGAAAGTTGCACGCTCTATTAGTAAGGGGAGTTCGGGGGGATTTGGAACATATTTAGTCTTTCCTTCTATTATAGACCTGTTTGGGTCAGTGACCATTTGTAGAGTGGCTCTATTGAACCTGTTTGAGTCAGTGACCATTTGTAGAGTGGCTCTATTGAACCTGTTTGGGTCAGTGACCATTTGTAGAGTGGCTCTATTGAACCTGTTTGAGTCAGTGACCATTTGTAGAGTGGCTCTATTGAACCTGTTTGGGTCAGTGATCATTTGTAGAGTGGCTCTCTATTTGCCCTCAGCATGCATATTTTCACCATTCTGAATATCTAAAGAATCCCTATGTTCTTCTGAAATATGAACACAGAAATACTGGACATATTGAGATCTTATTATGGTGGCGATTTGACACAATTACAACCATGTTCTTGAATTGGACTTGCATTGGTCTCAGTCTTGAATTGGTCTCGTACCCCTCGCCCCCCTCCCGGTCTTGGTCTTGACTCAGACCCGATTTGCTCCGGTCTTGGTCTTGAAGAGAGGTACTGGGTGTGCAGGCTTTCGGGTGTCCAACCCCTGGTCTACCTCAACTAATTAAGATCCAGAAAAAGATGGAATGAAAGACCTACACACCAAACCAGTTGAGTGATTTGACCTCCTCTCCTCCTCCCGTCCTCCTCTCCTCCTTCTCTCCTCCTCTCCTCCTCCTCTCCTCCTCCCGTCCTCCTCTCCTCCTCCTCTCCTCCTCCTCTCCTCCTCCCGTCCTCCTCTCCTCCTCCTCTCCTCCTCCTCTCCTCCTCCCGTCCTCCTCTCCTCCTTCTCTCCTCCTCCCCCCCATGCAGTGTCCAGCTGCCTCACCACATCCATGACGTGGAGCTGGAGCGGATCTCCCGCTATGTCTTGGTGACCAAGCAACATGGCTTCACCCTAGCCTGGGACGGACACAGTGGCTCTGTCTACATCAAGCTCAGCCCAGAGTGGGTGGGCAGGATCTGCGGTCTGTGTGGCAACTTCAACGCAGACGTACAGGATGATCTGAAGACCAGCTACGGTAAGAACAGAGAAAGAGAGAGCGGTCACAGGTCAGTTCCAGTAATGGTGGCCCCTCCCTCTGGAAAGCTAATAGGTATGCAGGCTTTTGCTCCATCTCTACTCTAACACACCTGATTCAGCTGATCAAGGTCCTGAAGAGCACCTTACTGGTAGAATTAGGTGTGTTAGAAGTATGGCTGGAACAACATCTTGAAAGAGAGGACTAAAGCGTTGTACTGTAATGTTGGTAACATTCTGCTGTGTTCTTCCTGTCTTCCCATAAAGGTGTGGTGACTGGGGAGCTGTCCATGTTTGGGAACAGCTGGGCGGAGGAGGAGCCTCACCAGGTCAGGTGTCCCATGGTGCCCTCCATGTTCCCCTCGCCCTGCGCCTCACAGGACCCACACATACTACTGGTGAGTAACCGTAGCCCTGACCCTGACCCTGGCCCTGACCCTGGCCCTGACCCTGGCCCTGACCCTCACCCTGACCCTGACCCTGACCCTGGCCCTCACCCTGACCCTGACCCTGGCCCTGACCCTGGCCCTGACCCTGACCCTCACCCTGACCCTGGCCCTGACCCTGACCCTCACCCTGACCCTGACCCTGGCCCTGGCCCTGACCCTGGCCCTGGCCCTGGCCCTGACCCTGGCCCTGACCCTGGCCCTGACCCTGACCCTCACCCTCACCCTGACCCTGGCCCTGACCCTCACCCTGACCCTCACATACTGGTGGTGAGTACCCCTGACCCTGACCTTAACCCTCACATACAGGTTGTGGTTCTGTTTAGGATACATCTATCCTAATGGTACTGCTAACTGCCAAGTTCTCAGTCTCTACCTCAGGGACCCCAATCATTTAAAAAGTAGATTTTTGAGTCTTACACACTTTTTAGATTTCCTTCTCCTCAAAATAACTTCTCTATCTCTATGTATGTTCTTTATTTCCCTGTTCTGGGTTTTGTGTGATTATTTTCCTGTTCTGGGTTTTGTGTGATTATTTTCCTGTTCTGGGTTTTGTGTGAATATTTCCCTGTTCTGGGTTTTGTGCTAAACGTGGACCTTGTGCTCTACTTTGTTTTCACCGTGACAGAAAGTGGAGGAGGTGTGTGCAATGCTTCTGGAGGAACCGTTTACAGGCTGTCACGAGTTTGTCAGTCCTCTGTCTTACATGGCTAGCTGCTCCAGCGACCTCTGTCTGTAAGTAATAACTAGTCTACAAATACTACAATTAGGACCGTTTCTATCATCAGTTTAGTACATTATGATAACCACAAAATGGATACTTCCCTTCCACTTAAGCACTTGCAAGTCGACATGTTCTAAATGTCAGTGTAATATCCTTTCTGTCTATCTACCTGTCTACGGCTTCTGTTCAGTGAACGAGCTCTATTCTGTTTCTTACCTTGAATGAAGGTCGGGTCCCAACGGTGATGTGGTATGCCAGGTATTCACGGAGTATGCCCGGGCCTGTGCCCACGCCGACCACCCACTGAACGACTGGAGGACTCACATACCACAGTGTGGTAGGTACCCTTAATGGATCCTACCATTATTAACCCATACTCGCAGGCAGGATCCATTGTAGTTAATTTAGTGTAGATAATTAAGTGTAGTTTCAGTTGGCTTGTTGCCCCCCAAAAATATTATTCCTTCAAGTCACACATGATATGTAATTACACTAAACAAAGCCAAGAAAAATTAAATGTCAAACATTTGTGATGTCACTTCCTGTCTTGTGATGTCACTTCCCGTCTCGTGATGTCACTTTGTGTCCCGTGATGTCACTTCCTGTCTTGTGATGTGTAATGGTGTCACTTCCTGTGTTCCTCAGCGATGCAGTGTCCTCCAGGTCTGCAGTATAAGGAGTGCATCACCTGCTGCCCTGTGTCCTGTAACGTGGACAGAATGTGTATCGACAGCAAGATGCAGTGTCTAGACGGATGCTACTGCCCTGATGGTGAGACTTATGGTCCTGTTGTTGATTACTTACTGTTACTGTTTTTACTTTGTAATACTTTACATTAAAGGTACCGTATACTTTATAAAGTGCACCATGAAGAAGGCCTGTGAGCCGCAACGCGTTGGTGCGTTTTAATTTTTTATATGCAATGGCCGCTAAAATTAAAACGCTTTTTAACTTTTCCACAAGAGAGTGCTTTTGTTTTTTTGAAGTATGATGCTTTTTTCACAGCTGCAGCTTCATCTGTTTGTTATAACCTGTTCTCCGATGAGCACCTCTCTTTGTCTTCATACTTGATTCCAAAGCAACGCTCCCTCTTTTTTGCATTCTGAATACTTTATAAAGTCGTTTTTACACCGTTAGTAATTTGTTTGTGGATAGTTTCTGACTCATTAATAAACAGTTATAACTTTATTGGCTAATTTCAATTAATGAGTTAAAACGTTAATTCTAACAGTGTATAATCTACTTATAAACCCTTTATAATATATATAATATGCCATTTAGAAGACGCTTTTATCCAAAGCGACTTACAGTCTTTACAAACTATCTGTCTTCCACACTCTCTCCCTGAATTAGACCTATTACAGACCCATATTCCCACCCATCTCTCAATGCCTAGACTCACTGAAACCTCTCTGTGTCCTATTCCTCTCTCTGTCTGAATGTCTCTCTTCCAGACCTGATCTATGAGGAGGGGAGTTGTGTGAAGGCCTCAGACTGTCCCTGTGAATACCATGGCATGGTCTACCCCTCCGGACAGACCGTTCAGGAGGAGTGTAACAACTGGTAGGACATCTCTCTATCATCTCTCTATCATCCCTCTATCATCTCTCTATCATCTCTCTATCATCTCATCTCTCTATCATCTCTCTATCATCTCTCTATCATCTCTCTATCATCTCTCTATCATCCCCCTATCATCTCTCTATCATCTCTCTATCATCTCATCTCTCTATCATCTCTCTATCATCTCACCTCTCTATCATCTCTCTATCATATCATCTCTCTATCATCTCATCTCTCTATCATCTCATCTCTCTATCATCTCATCTCTCTATCATCTCATCTCTCTATCATCTCATGTCACTGTACTTGTCACCTTCTCAAGCTGAAAGTGGATGCAATGTTTTGATGTTTGGTGGTTAGGATTGAAGTTATAACCCAAACATATGATATCAGAATCATAACTCTTTCAATAGTATTATTAATTTAGCTACTGTCTACAGTATAGAAAATGTCAACTGTATATGGATTCTCATCAACCACGTATAACTATGGAACCATTCTTATTTAGGCTTGTACGTCAAAATATTGTCCCCAAAAACATCTGCTGTCTACTTCATTTCCTTTCAATCCCAGCCATCTCAGATCCAACCAGGATTAAGTCATGTGACTATGATGACTGATATTTATTTCCCAGAGGTCTTTGGTGATTAGGACAGTCTTTCATGTACCCATAGTGCACCTTTGACCACGTCTCTCATTTCTCTCTCTCTCTCTCTCTCAGCACGTGTGTGGGGGGAGTGTGGAACTGCACAGAATACAGCTGTCCAGGTTCACATCTTTACGTTGTATTATAGACTATGCCAAACTCATTTCCCCTTGGTGATTTATCAAGTACAATCTCAGCTCATCTCTCTCTAGACATTTATGCATGTAGTATATTAAAACAGTAGTAGGCTGCTAAGGCTTTTTGTATTTAGCCAAATACAGTTTGGCTGTACTTTGAATGCAGACTGCAGTGTCCCTCACTTGATGAGGGTTTTAGGCTGGGTTTCTGTATAGCACTTTGTAACATCTCCTGATGTAAAAAGGGCTTTATGAACAAAACATGGATTGATTGATTGATGAGGGTGTGCTCTCTCCTCTTCTCTCTCTCTCTCTCTCTCTCTCTCTCTCTCTCTCTCTCTCTCTCTCTCTCTCTCTCTCTCTCTCTCTCTCTCTCTCTCTCTCTCTCTCTCACCTCTCTCTGTCTCTCTCTCTCTCTCTCTCTCTCTCTCTCTTCCCTATCTCTCAGGAGAGTGCTCTGTGACTGGAGACATGTTCTTCCACTCGTTTGATGGCAGGATGTTCACCTTCCCAGCTTCCTGTCAGTATGTCCTGGCTAAGAGTCGTAACTCAGGGAAGTTCACTGTCACCATTCAGAACGCCCCATGTGGACCCGTAAGTTTAATAAAGATACCTTTCAACCCTTTAATATGTTGTTAAACCCATAGATAATACTGATACACACCATTATAGTCTCTACAAGTGGTAGAAAATAGTAGGATATTTGTCGAAGTGAAGCCTCAATAAAAAGTATCTTTCAAGTCGATTGGAGATTAATACATTGGACATCTAAGCAATATACAGTACATTTTATAATTTAAAAGATATCAGTTCATATGATATTATCCCTGTCACAGCTGACTTTCAAACTCCTGCGCTATTTGTTTTTCTGCCATGTGACCACACAAAAACAAAGCCGACCAATCAGGTTTGATAGTATAATAGAGAAACATTTTGCTCCTCTTAAAGTTCACCTCATTATTTCGGAAAAGGGTCTCTCTCGCTCTCTCTCTCTGTCTCTCTCTCTCTGATGGCGTTTTGCTCCTGAAACCTGATGTCTGGGAGGAGTAGGCAGATGAAAGGGCCTGGGAGCTGTGTTTTGTGTCGTGATCAAACCATCTAACGTCTCTGACAGATACAACATGAAACGCTACAAAAGGCTGACAGCTTCTCTTCCTCAAAAACCTCCAATTTCCCAGCAGCCATCAGCCGCTGACGTCCTCAACTCAACACTCAACGCAGCAGCAAGCAGGCCCCTGGATACGATGTCAAACACAGGCATTCTAGAGGGCCGACAGGGCTGTGGATGTGGAGATGAAGGAGGTGGTGGAGAGAGAGAGAGATAAAAAGAGAGAGAGTTTGCGAGAGCGGGAGAGAGAGAGACAGAGGAGGAGGAGAGAGAGAGAGACCAGGCTGTGTGAAAGCGGCAGGTGAAATGGTCTCTCGGCTGCTCAGCCGTGGGCTTTGCCCCCAATGAAAGAGTTGATTCATACAGAGAGGATCACTTACTGTCTCAGCCCCTGGACTGAGTGGCGAGCGGTCTTAAGAAACGCTTCAGTCCTGAAGAAAGACTCGCAAACCAAACCCATGTCAAAACAAATATATTACAGTGCATGTACCATTCACAAGTTATATAAGCTCTAACTATCAAGCTTTCAGAGACAAAAGTGGGTGGTTCTTTTGAAGAGGAACATTAATATTTTTGTACCGTTCGTTCTCTCCCCCTTCCATTTATTCCTTCATCTCATACCGCTGTTTTCTGAAGTGCTGCTATTAGGCTAAATTGGTTCCACTCTTTATCTGGCCATCTTGTCTCAATTGCAGAATTTGGACGGGGCTTGTATCCAATCAGTTAGCCTGGTCATAGACGAGGACCCGCGGACAGAGATCACAATGACCCACCTAGGAGAGGTCTTCATTGCAGGACAGTACCGCATCTCTCTGCCCTATTCAGACGGTAGGTAACTCACCTCACAATCACATACTATTGTACAAGTATTACTACTATCGCACACCTATCGGGTTATCAGTTGGATGGAGAAAAACTGTATACTGAGGTTAGAAAATACATTTCAGCACATTGTTGATCTTGACGCTCCATGCTTGTTGTTCATCTCTCTCTCTCTCTCTCTCTCTCTCTCTCTCTCTGTCTCTCTGTCTCTCTCTCTCTCTCTCTCTCTCTCTCTCTCTCTCTCTCTCTCTCTCTCTCTCTCTCTCTCTCTCTCTCTCTCTCTCTCTCTCTCTCTCTCTCTCTCTCTCTCTTCTGTTTTTCTCTCTGTCTCATGGAGCATCAAGATCACCGGTGTGCTGGAGATTATTTTCAACCTCATACAATATCATGCCTCGACTTTTTCTGTCCAGATCTATGTTCTTTCAGAGCTACGGACTGGGTCTGGGTGAGGTGTATTGAATGACAGGTGCTGTCTCTAGACAGGACTGTTCAACAGAACACAGACTGGACTCAGGGCCACTGTGTTAATGCTGTATTGTGTTGCGCTACAAAATGGATTTCTTCTGTGTTCTGTTCTCGTGGTTGTTAGCATTTTCATTCCCATGATTTTCTAATGGTAGCAGTAAACTGTTTTATGTGCATGCCTTTCTAATGGTAGCAGTGAACTGTTTTATGTGCATGCCTTTCTAATGGTAGCAGTAAACTGTTTTATGTGCATGCCTTTCTAATGATAGCAGTAAAATGTTTTATGTGCATGCCTTTCTAATGGTAGCATTAAACTGTTTTATGTGCATGCCTTTCTAATGGTAGCAGTGAACTGTTTTATGTGCATGCCTTTCTAATGATAGCAGTAAAATGTTTTATGTGCATGCCTTTCTAATGGTAGCATTAAACTGTTTTATGTGCATGCCTTTCTAATGGTAGCAGTAAACTGTTTTATGTGCATGTCTTTCTAATGGTAGCAGTGAACTGTTTTATGTGCATGCCTTTCTAATGGTAGCAGTGAACTGTTTTATGTGCATGCCTTTCTAATGATAGCAGTAAAATGTTTTATGTGCATGCCTTTCTAATGGTAGCAGTAAACTGTTTTATGTGCATGCCTTTCTAATGATAGCAGTAAAATGTTTTATGTGCATGCCTTTCTAATGGTAGCAGTGAACTGTTTTATGTGCATGCCTTTCTAATGATAGCAGTAAAATGTTTTATGTGCATGCCTTTCTAATGGTAGCAGTAAACTGTTTTATGTGCATGTCTTTCTAATGGTAGCAGTGAACTGTTTTATGTGCATGCCTTTCTAATGGTAGCATTAAACTGTTTTATGTGCATGCCTTTCTAATGGTAGCAGTAAACTGTTTTATGTGCATGCCTTTCTGATGGTAGCAGTGAACTGTTTTATGTGTGCTTTGTGTAGAAGTATATGGAAAGGTTCTGGAATCACATAACCTCAGTTAGTCTGATGTATCCATTTATTAAGTGTTTACAGTCAAAACACTTGCCATTATTACAATCAAATTGGAGAAAAGCATAAATCATACTTATATTCCATGTTTTTACAGTTTTTTATAGTCTTATGTTTCGATCAGAGCCTCAAGGCCATTAAATACTTATCCAGACCAGTAGAGTCTTCTCCAGACCAGTAGAGACTTCTGGAAACCAGTAGAGACTTCTGAAGACAAGTAGAGAGTTCTGAAGACCAGTAGAGACTTCTGAAGACCAGTAGAGACTTCTGAAGACCAGTAGAGAGTTCTGAAGACCAGTAGAGAGTTCTGAAGACCAGTAGAGACTTCTGAAGACCAGTAGAGAGTTCTGAAGACCAGTAGAGACTTCTGAAGACAAGTAGAGAGTTCTCTAGGCCAGTAGAGAGTTCTGAAGACCAGTATAGAGTTCTGAAGACCAGTAGAGAGTTCTCTAGGCCAGTAGAGACTTCTGAAGACCAGTAGAGAGTTCTGAAGACCGGTAGAGAGTTCTGAAGACCAGTATAGAGTTCTGGAGACCAGTAGAGAGTTCTCTAGGCCAGTAGAGACTTCTGAAGACCAGTAGAGAGTTCTGAAGACCAGTAGAGAGTTCTGAAGACCAGTAGATACTTCTGAAGACCAGTAGAGAGTTCTGAAGACCAGTAGAGACTTCTGAAGACAAGTAGAGAGTTCTCTAGGCCAGTAGAGAGTTCTGAAGACCAGTAGAGAGTTCTGAAGACCAGTAGAGAGTTCTCTAGGCCAGTAGAGACTTCTGAAGACCAGTAGAGAGTTCTGAAGACCGGTAGAGAGTTCTGAAGACCAGTATAGAGTTCTGGAGACCAGTAGAGAGTTCTGAAGACCAGTAGGGAGTTCTGAAGACCAGTAGAGAGTTCTGAAGACCAGTAGAGACTTCTGAAGACCAGTAGAGAGTTCTCTAGGCCAGTAGAGAGTTCTGAAGACCAGTAGAGAGTTCTGAAGACCAGTAGAGAGTTCTCTAGGCCAGTAGAGACTTCTGAAGACCAGTAGAGAGTTCTGAAGACCGGTAGAGAGTTCTGAAGACCAGTATAGAGTTCTGGAGACCAGTAGAGAGTTCTGAAGACCAGTAGAGAGTTCTGAAGACCAGTAGAGAGTTCTGAAGACCGGTAGAGAGTTCTGAAGACCAGTATAGAGTTCTGGAGACCAGTAGAGAGTTCTGAAGACCAGTAGAGAGTTCTGAAGACCAGTAGAGAGTTCTGAAGACCAGTAGAGACTTCTGAAGATCAGTAGAGAGTTCTGAAGACTATTAGAGACTTCTCTAGGCCAGTATATACTTCTATAGACCAGCAGAGACTTCGCAAGACCAATGGAGACTTATCAAGACCACTAGAGACTTCTTTAGACCAGTAGATACTTCTCAAGACCATTAGAGACTTCTCTAGACCAGTAGATACTTCTCAAGACCATTAGATACATCTCAAGACCGGTGGAGACATCTCAAGACCAGCAGAGACTTCTTGAGACCAGTAGAGACTTTACACTTTAGACTAACCCCCCCCCCTCCCCATCCCCCTTTTAATCACAACCCTGTTTTTTGCTCAGAGGTGTTCCAGATCCAGGAGCTGTCGTCCATGTTCCTGCAGGTGCGTACGGCCCCGGGTCTGCATCTGCAGTACAGCTGGAGGGAGTTCCGCCTCTACCTGCAGGTGGATGAGCTGTGGAAGGGCAACACGGTGGGGCTCTGTGGAACCTTCAACGGAAACATCCAGGACGACTTCCTGTAAGTGTGTCTGTGGCAGTGTCTGAAAAAGTTACTAGCTGTCAAATTCGTGCTTCGTCCGTCCTTGTTTCCTTCAATTCCTCACCTCCCTCTCAAAGCGCATTGGAGGAGGAGGTCCGAGGGAGGAAGCTTTGATTCTCTCCTCCAATGAGCTTTGAGAGGGAGGCGAGTAATTGGAGGAAACAAGGCTTGAAGATTTGACGGCTTGTAACATTTTCAGATACTACCACAGACACTTCGTTTTCAGAAACCCCAATCCCATACTTCTTCCTTGTCCTCTCTCTCTCTCTCTCGCTTTCTCTCTCTCTCTCGCTTTCTCTCTCTCTCTCTCTCTCTCTCTCTCTCTCTCTCTCTCTCTCTCTCTCTCTCTCTCTCTCTCTCTCTCTCTCTCTCTCTCTCTCCCCCTCTCTCTCTCTCTCCCTCTCTCTCTCTCTTGCTCTCTCTCTCACTCTCTTTCGGCCTCTTTCTCTCTCTGTCTCTCTCTGTCTCTCCACCCTCAGTCTCTCTGATTTCCTTTAAGTGTGTCTGTCTGATCCTTGACCTCCAGCCCCCCCCGGGTGGCTCTCTGGCTCTCTGTGGCTCTCTTTGGCTGGCACGGCCCTCGCTGTGGCACTCTGGGAGAGAGGATACTCCCATTTCAGCTGGCTAGGGCAGGGAGAGGGGGGGCAGGGGGAGGGAGATGTACGGAACAGCTCTCCCTCTCCTCTCAGCTCTCTTCTCCTCTCCTCTCTCTCTCTCCTTTCTCTCTCTCTCTCCTCTCCGTCTCCTCTCTGTAATGCAAATGGCCTCTGACCAGCCTGACCAGTCTCTGCCTGATGAAAGGTTACCTCTCTCTAATCGCCCCCTTCACTGTTAACAGATGAACGCCTAAGTGAAATGGATGGATGTGGCCGGCCATGTTTGAGGGTTTAATGCAATGGTGGAAATGTGCTGTATCTTCACAGCCATGCACTGGAAATGGTGGATGTTTTGAACACAACAAAATGTATCAATATACAGTACCAGTCAAAAGTTTGGACACAGCATTCAAGGTCCTACGCTACAATGTAGAAAAGAGTAAAAATAAAGAAAAACCCTTGAATGAGTAGGTGTGTCCAAACTTTTGACTGGTAGTGTAGCTTAGTCACAGAAGTGTTGGGAAGTGAATGAGTTCACCCTTCCTCCTCTGCAGTCCAGATTGTAAAACCTCTGCCACCAGAACCAGATCGGCTAGTGTGCATGCATTCATTTGTTGTGTGTTCCTTCTGAGATGACAACAACACTAAGGCAGTGATGTTGTGACACGCCCCCTCCCCTCCCCTCCCCTGCCCCTCCCCCAGGTCTCCGTCTGGTATGATAGAGAGCACACCTCACCTGTTTGGCAACACCTGGAGGGTATCCTCTGCCTGTGTCCCCAGCCACAATGTTCCCCAGCTTGACCCATGTGACACGCACCAGCAAGCGGGTATATGTCCTTCTAAACCATAAGTCCTCCTATGTCATTATCAAATAAAAACACTTGATCAGATGCAGACTTGATCAAATGCATTTCAAGCAGTATTTTCCCTATGTGTTTTAGAACCCTCACTGCAACACAACTCAAACTTAAACAGAGATGCTCTCTCTTTCTCTCTCTCTGTCTCTCTTTCTCTCTCTCTCTCTCTCTCTCTCTCTCTCTCTCTCTCTCTCTCTCTCTCTCTCTCTCTCTCTCTCTCTCTCTCTCTCTCTCTCCCTCCCCCCTCTCTCTCTCTCTCTCTCTCTCTCCCCCCCCTCTCTCTCTCTCCTTCCCCCCCTCTCTCTCTCTCTCCCTCCCCACCCTCTCCTCCATCACCCTCCCCCTGCCCCTCCACCACCCCATAGCATCCTACGCCTCTGAGATGTGTGACATCCTGAACCAGGAGTTGTTCTCAGCATGTCATGAGTACCTGAGCCCGGTGCCGTTTCACCAACAGTGTAAGGCAGACACCTGTAAGTGTGGCCAACCCTGCCTCTGCTCTTCCCTGGCCCACTATGCTAGACAATGCAGGAAATACTCCATCATCATGGAGTTCAGAGCCAGCGTACCTGACTGTGGTGAGTACCGTGATCTGGCTCTGGATTTTAGTTCCAATCTGCTGGTTGTTGGTGTGATGCTTTAGGGGGACTTTAAGTATTGTATGTTTGGACTGTATTGTTCAGACTGTGTTAGTGATTCATGACTTTAAGTATTGTATGTTTGGACTGTATTGTTCAGACTGTGTTAGTGATTCATGACTTTAAGTATTGTATGTTTGGACAGTATTGTTCAGACTGTGTTAGTGATTCATGACTTTAAGTATTGTATGTTTGGACAGTATTGTTCAGACTGTGTTAGTGATTCATGTGTACTCTATACTAGTATGGGAACTGTGGTTAAGGCAATGCAATGTGTCAATGCTATAAATGTATACAAGCAAGGTTGGTGACACCTACTGGTACAGAAATAAATGTTAGACATTAAACATTTACAAGTTGAAGATCTGTTGAAAGTATTTATTTGAATGAAAACTGAATTGAATGACAAGTAAGAGCTTTATTGATTGACAGAATATATTCGTCTCCCTTCCCCCCTGTAGCGGTGGCGTGCCCTGATACCATGGAGTACGGAACGTGTGTGTCGTCGTGCCAACGGCGTTGCTCCGCCCTGTCCATGCAGCAGCGCTGTGGGGAGGAGTGTGAGGAAGGGTGTGTGTGTCCCGACGGTACCTTCTACAGCACCCACACACACACCTGTGTGCCCAGGTAAGACAGGCGCTGGGGGGGTGCGGGGCCGAGTGGCACACCTTTGATTTACAATCCAGAGTCTATATTTAGTTTGGAATAAAGAGAAATTACACGTATTCAACTGTCATCATTGGGACTAAAGGAAAGGCCAACAAAGTTGTAACTCAGCACTTTATTTACACATGAATCAGTGTTATCCTTTTGATTACATGGTCAAGGATGCTTGAGAGCTAAAAAAAAAAAAAAGGACACGTTATCTTGGAAATGCTGATGGTAGGTGTAAACTTCGCAACGTACCACAGCAGAGCACAAACAAACAAAACAAATCCTCCACAAAGTGACATTTGTATTTCAGCTGAAGTGAAGGTCAAGTCCTCTCTTCCATCTCAAACCCTGCAGACCTTGGCGTTGGTGCTCTTTTCTTCTTCTTCTTCTTCTTCTTTATTTCAACACACTCTTAACCCAGTAAGACGTGAGGCTTAATCCACCTTTAATGTCCCCGTGTTTTCACATCCTACAGTAACGCTGTGCTGTTACTTACCTGGGGCTAGAGTTACATGTAAGGAATTTGCGGTGAAACCCCCCCCATTCATTCCCACTCAAGCTGTGGACGACACAGATATCTGATAACCAGTGAGAGAGAATGTGTAGTACAGAGGCTGATGTGTTGCCGTGGGCGATATGTTACAAAGGCTCTTAGCCTCAGCTAGGCTAGGTTTAGCTGCACGACACTCGATTTATTCTGCAGCCATTTTTAGGTAAAGGGAGAGATTTTTGGGATATCAATTATTGAACTCAAGATGATGCAGGTGATGCAATTTTTTTGGTAAGATCTTCAATGTATCGTCGTTCAACAAAAAAACAAGTATTTATTTCCCATAGAACGATTTAAGTTTGTGTTACAGTTATATGTTACAACTGCCTTTTGGTGTGTTTCTGTGTCCTCACGTGTGTGTTTTTTGTGTGTGTTTGTGTGTGTGTGTGTGTGTGTGTGTGTATCTGTGTGCATGTCTGTTTTGTGTGTGTATGTTTGTGTGTTTGTGTGTGTGTGTGTGGGCATGTGTGTGTGCGTTGGTGCGTGTGTGTGCTCCCAACAGGAGCTCCTGTCCCTGTAGTTTCCTGGGGGCGGACTACGCTCCAGGTGACGTGATCATGACATCAGCAGGTGTACAGTAAGACACTCCTCTTCATCTCTCTTCAACAAACTAATAAACAAACTCTGTTCAACAAAGAAATTCACTCTCTGATACTCTCTCTGATACTCTCTCTGATACTCTCTCTGATACTCTCTCTGATACTCTCTCTGATACTCTCTCTGATACTCTCTGATACTCTCTCTGATACTCTCTCTGATACTCTCTCTGATACTCTCTCTGATACTCTCTTTGATACTCTCTGATACTCTCTGATACTCTCTCTGATACTCTCTGATACTCTCTCTGATACTCTCTCTGATACTCTCTCTGATACTCTCTTTGATACTCTCTGATACTCTCTGATACTCTCTCTGATACTCTCTCTGATACTCTCTTTGATACTCTCTGATACTCTCTGATACTCTCTCTGATACTCTCTGATACTCTCTCTGATACTCTCTCTGATACTCTCTGATACTCTCTGATACTCTCTCTGATACTCTCTGATACTCTCTCTGATACTCTCTCTGATACTCTCTCTGATACTCTCTCTGATACTCTCTCTGATACTCTCTCTGATACTCTCTGATACTCTCTCTGATACTCTCTCTGATACTCTCTCTGATACTCTGATACTCTCTCTGATACTCTCTCTGATACTCTCTCTGATACTCTCTTTGATACTCTCTCTGATACTCTCTCTGATACTCTCTGATACTCTCTCTGATACTCTCTCTGATACTCTCTGATACTCTCTCTGATACTCTCTCTGATACTCTCTCTGATACTCTCTCTGATACACTCTCTGATACTCTCTCTGATACTCTCTTTGATACTCTCTTTGATACTCTCTCTGATACTCTCTCTGATACTATCTCTGATACTCTCTCTGATACTCTCTGATACTCTCTCTGATACTCTCTCTGATACTCTCTCTGATACTCTCTCTGATACTCTGATACTCTCTCTGATACTCTCTCTGATACTCTTTCTGATACTCTCTCTGATACTCTCTGATACTCTCTCTGATACTCTCTGATACTCTCTCTGATACTCTCTCTGATACTCTCTCTGATACTCTCTCTGATACTCTCTCTGATACTCTCTCTGATACTCCCTCTCTCTGATACTATCTGGAACTCTAAAACATTATTTACAGTATTTTCGTCCCAAATGATTCCCTTTATAGTGCACTTCTTTGTTCAGGGCCCATAGGGCTCCCATAGGACTCTGGTCAAAAGTAGTGCACTATATAGGGAATAGGGTTCCATTCGGGATGCGACCGGTATTTACATTGTTTTGTTGAGTTAACAACGTTATTGTTGTGTTGTGTTAACATTGTTAAGTTAGCTTATTTCCACTTTACAACTCTCACACCTCTCTCTCTTGCTTTAGGTTTTGCCAAGATGGCAAGCTAGTTTCCCAAAGTCCTGCCAGTGGTAAGTTACCTTTAGGAGAATGATCTTGAACCACGCTATAGTCTCTAAAGTGCTCTCAGTGACATATACCTTCTACCTGTACCATCCTCCAGACAAACAGTGTCCGCTGGGTCAGATGTACCTGGCCTGTACTGAGGGTCTGGGGACTGTAGATGGGCTCAGCCTGGGTAGGGGACTGGGCTGTGAACAGACCTGTGAATCCCACCTCCTCAACCTCACATGTTCAGCTCATGAACCGTGCGTACCTGGCTGTGTCTGCCCCCCTGGGTGAGTACTAGTACTTTAAACACCTCATACTTACTGTACCCACTAGGATTCACTGGATATCAACGTTATTCTAGCGGTCAGACCCCATTCACTGGATATCAATGTTATTCTAGCAGTCAGACCCCATTCACTGGATATCAATGTTACTCTAGCAGTCAGACCCCATTCACTGGATATCAATGTTACTCTAGCAGTCAGACCCCATTCACTGGATATCAACGTTCACTCTAGCAGTCAGACCCCATTCGCTCCCTACACCTCCACTTCGGCCCTAACCCTTCAATGTGTGTTGATGTAAAGGGTCTGGATAAGTACAAGCAGTGTAGTGATGGAGCTTCCACCTTATTGCGTCAAACTTAGAGATTCACACAGGTTCAGGTGTCAGTGTGTGGGCCTGATGAAACCAATGACCACAGGTTCAGGTGTCAGTGTGTGGGCCTGGTGAAACCAATGACCACAGGTTCAGGTGTCAGTGTGTGGGCCTGGTGAAACCAATGACCACAGGTTCAGGTGTCAGTGTGTGGGCCTGATGAAACCAATGACCACAGGTTCAGGTGTCGGTGTGTGGGCCTGGTGAAACCAATGACCACAGGTTCAGGTGTCGGTGTGTGGGCCTGGTGAAACCAATGACCACAGGTTCAGGTGTCAGTGTGTGGGCCTGGTGAAACCAATGACCACAGGTTCAGGTGTCAGTGTGTGGGCCTGATGAAACCAATGACCACAGGTTCAGGTGTCGGTGTGTGGGCCTGGTGAAACCAATGACCACAGGTTCAGGTGTCAGTGTGTGGGCCTGGTGAAACCAATGACCACAGGTTCAGGTGACAGTGATCTGTGACTGTGTCTCTGTGAGTCTGTTTGTCTGTGAGTCTAAGGTCAGCATCTCCGTCAGCTAGCTAAGCATTTATGGAAATGTCTCTCAGTAATGGTAACGTAGGGCAGCATGTCTCTCAGTAATGGTAACGTAGGGCAGCATGTCTCTCAGTAATGGTAGTGTAGAGCAGCATGTCTCTCAGTAATGGTAACGTAGGGCAGCATGTCTCTCAGTAATGGTAGCGTAGGGCACCATGTCTCTCAGTAATGGTAACGTAGGGCAGCATGTCTCTCAGTAATGGTAGCGTAGGGCACCATGTCTCTCAGTAATGGTAACGTAGGGCAGCATGTCTCTCAGTAATGGTAGCGTAGGGCAGCATGTCTCTCAGTAATGGTAGCGTAGGGCACCATGTCTCTCAGTAATGGTAGCGTAGGGCAGCATGTCTCTCAGTAATGGTAACGTAGGGCAGTATGTCTCTCAGTAATGGTAACGTAGGGCAGCATGTCTCTCAGTAATGGTAGCGTAGGGCACCATGTCTCTCAGTAATGGTAACGTAGGGCAGCATGTCTCTCAGTAATGGTAGCGTAGGGCAGCATGTCTCTCAGTAATGGTAACGTAGGGCAGCATGTCTCTCACTAATGGTAACGTAGGGCAGCATGTCTCTCAGTAATGGTAACGTAGGGCAGCATGTCTCTCAGTAATGGTAGTGTAGGGCAGCATGTCTCTCAGTAATGGTAGTGTAGGGCAGCATGTCTCTCAGTAATGGTAACGTAGGGCAGAATGTCTCTCAGTAATGGTAACGTAGGGCAGTATGTCTCTCAGTAATGGTAGCGTAGAGCAGCATGTCTCTCAGTAATGGTAGCGTAGGGCAGCATGTCTCTCAGTAATGGTAGCGTAGGGCAACATGTCTCTCAGTAATGGTAACGTAGGGCAACATGTCTCTCAGTAATGGTAACGTAGGGCAGTATGTCTCTCAGTAATGGTAGCGTAGGGCAGCATGTCTCTCAGTAATGGTAACGTAGGGCAGCATGTCTCTCAGTAATGGTAACGTAGGGCAGCATGTCTCTCAGTAATGGTAGTGTAGGGCAGCATGTCTCTCAGTAATGGTAGCGTAGGGCACCATGTCTCTCAGTAATGGTAGTGTAGGGCAGCATGTCTCTCAGTAATGGTAGCGTAGGGCAGCATGTCTCTCAGTAATGGTAGCGTAGGGCACCATGTCTCTCAGTAATGGTAACGTAGGGCAGCATGTCTCTCAGTAATGGTAGCGTAGGGCAGCATGTCTCTCAGTAATGGTAGTGTAGAGCAGCATGTCTCTCAGTAATGGTAGCGTAGGGCACCATGTCTCTCAGTAATGGTAACGTAGGGCACCATGTCTCTCAGTAATGGTAACGTAGGGCAGCATGTCTCTCAGTAATGGTAGTGTAGGGCAGCATGTCTCTCAGTAATGGTAGTGTAGGGCAGCATGTCTCTCAGTAATGGTACCGTAGGGCAGCATGTCTCTCAGTAATGGTAGCGTAGGGCACCATGTCTCTCAGTAATGGTAGCGTAGGGCACCATGTCTCTCAGTAATGGTAACGTAGGGCACCATGTCTCTCAGTAATGGTAACGTAGGGCACCATGTCTCTCAGTAATGGTAGCGTAGGGCACCATGTCTCTCAGTAATGGTAACGTAGGGCACCATGTCTCTCAGTAATGGTAGCGTAGGGCACCATGTCTCTCAGTAATGGTAACGTAGGGCAGCATGTCTCTCAGTAATGGTAGCGTAGGGCACCATGTCTCTCAGTAATGGTAACGTAGGGCAGCATGTCTCTCAGTAATGGTAACGTAGGGCAGCATGTCTCTCAGTAATGGTAACGTAGGGCAGCATGTCTCTCAGTAATGGTAACGTAGGGCAGTATGTCTCTCAGTAATGGTAGCGTAGGGCACCATGTCTCTCAGTAATGGTAGCGTAGGGCAGCATGTCTCTCAGTAATGGTAGCGTAGGGCAGCATGTCTCTCAGTAATGGTAGCGTAGGGCACCATGTCTCTCAGTAATGGTAGCGTAGGGCACCATGTCTCTCAGTAATGGTAACGTAGGGCAGCATGTCTCTCAGTAATGGTAGCGTAGGGCAGCATGTCTCTCAGTAATGGTAGCGTAGGGCAGCATGTCTCTCAGTAATGGTAGCGTAGGGCAGCATGTCTCTCAGTAATGGTAGCGTAGGGCAGCATGTCTCTCAGTAATGGTAACGTAGGGCAGTATGTCTCTCAGTAATGGGGTTTATTATGGATCCCCATTGCCAAGGCAGCAGCTACTCTTCCTGGGGTTTATCATGGATCCCCATTGCCAAGGCAGCAGCTACTCTTCCTGGGGTTTATCATGGATCCCCATTGCCAAGGCAGCAGCTACTCTTCCTGGGGTTTATTATGGATCCCCATTGCCAAGGCAGCAGCTACTCTTCCTGGGGTTTATTATGGATCCCCATTGCCAAGGCAGCAGCTACTCTTCCTGGGGTTTATTATGGATCCCCATTGCCAAGGCAGCAGCTACTCTTCCTGGGGTTTATCATGGATCCCCATTGCCAAGGCAGCAGCTACTCTTCCTGGGGTTTATTATGGATCCCCATTGCCAAGGCAGCAGCTACTCTTCCTGGGGTTTATTATGGATCCCCATTGCCAAGGCAGCAGCTACTCTTCCTGGGGTTTATTATGGATCCCCATTGCCAAGGCAGCAGCTACTCTTCCTGGGGTTTATTATGGATCCCCATTGCCAAGGCAGCAGCTACTCTTCCTGGGGTTTATTATGGATCCCCATTGCCAAGGCAGCAGCTACTCTTCCTGGGGTTTATTATGGATCCCCATTGCCAAGGCAGCAGCTACTCTTCCTGGGGTCCAGCAATAATAAGGCAGTTACATACAATAAAAACATTACAACACATTATTACACCACTACTCTACCATATCTACAATACAACACATTAGTACACCACTACTCTACCACTACATATCTAAAACACAACACATTATTACACACTACTCTACCATAACATATCTACAATACAAAAAACATATGTACGTGTGTGTAGAGTGTGTGTTAGCATGTGTGTGTATGTGTGTATGTGTGTGTCTGTGCCCGTGTTTGTGTGTGTCTCTTCACAGTCCGTGCAGTTCCATAAGATTTTATCTATTTTTAAAATGTGATTCTACTGCTTGCATCAGTTACCTGATGTGGAATAGAGTTCCATGTAGTCATGGCTCTATGTAGTACTGTGCACCTCCCATAGTCTGTTCTGGACTTGGGGATTGTGAAGAGACCTCTGGTGGCATGTCTTGTGGGGTGTGCATGGGTGTCTGAGCTGTGTGCTAGTTGTTTAAACAGACAGCTCGGTGCATTCAGCATGTCAATACCTCTCACAAATACAAGTAGTGATGAAGTCAATCTCTCTTCCACTTTGAGCCATGAGAGATTGACATGCATATCATTCATGTTAGCTCTCCGTGTACTTTTAAGGGCCAGCCTGTCACGAACGTTGAGAGACGGGTCAGACCAAGGTGCAGCGTGGTATGCGAACATGTTCATTAAATAATAAACACAACAACAAAAACAACAAACCAACGTAACGTGAAGTCCAAGGCTATACACAATACAAGCCCAACACAGGAACCAGATCCCACAAACATAGTAGGCAACCGGGCTACCTAAGTATGATCCCCAATCAGAGACATCGAGCGACAGCTGTCTCTGATTGGGAATCACACCCGGCCAAACATAGAAACACAACTCTAGATCCTTAAACATAGAAAACATCACATAGATTCACACACCCTGACTCCACAAACAAGAGTTCCATACGTCAGGGCGGGACACAGCCGTGCTGCTCTGTTCTAGGCCAATGGTAATTTGCCTATGTCCCTCGTTGTGGCACTTACCATATGACTGGACAGTAGTCCAGGTGCGATAAAACTAGGGCCTTACAGAGGTAATGTTGTAACATTACACTTTGATATGTCGCACATACAGTACCAGTCAAAAGTTTGGACGCCTACTCATTCAAGGGTTTTTCTTTATTTTGACAATTGTCTACATTGTAGAATAATAGTGAAGACATCAAAACTATGAAATAACACATATGGAATCATGTAGTAACCAAAAAAGTGTTAAACAAATCAAAATATATTTTATATTTGAGATTCTTCAAATAGCCACCCTTTGCCTTGTTGACAGCTTTGCACACTCCTGGCATTCTCTCAACCAGCTTCACCTGGACTGCTTTTCCAACAGTCTTGAAGGAGTTCCCACATATGCTGAGCACTTGTTGGCTGCTTTTCCTTCACTCTGCGGTCCAACTCATCCCAACCATATCAATTGGGTTGAGGTCGGGTGATTGTGGAGTCCAGGTCATCTGATGCAGCACTCCATCACTCTCCTTCTTGGTCAAATAGCCCTTACACAGCCTGGAGGTGTGTTGGGTCATTGTCCTGTTGAAAAACAAATCATAGTCCCACTAAGCGCAAACTAGGTGGGATGGCGTATCGCTGCAGAATGCTGTGGTAGCCATGCTGGTTAAGTGTGCATTGAATTCTAAATAAATCACTGACAGTGTCACCAGCAAAGCACCATCACACCTCCTCCTCCGTGCTTCACGGTGGAAACTACACATGCAGAGATCATCCGTTCACCTACTCTGCGTCTCACAAAGACACGGCGGTTGGAACCAAAAATCTTCAATTTGGACTCCAGACCAAAGGACAAATTTCCACCGGTCTAATGTCCATTGCTCGTGTTTCTTGGCCCAAGCAAGTCTCTTCTTCTTATTGGTGTCCTTTAGTAGTGGTTTCTTTGCACCAATTCGACCATGAAAATGTAATGTAATGAAGGCCTGATTCACGCAGTCTCCTCTGAACAGTTGATGTTGAGATGTGTCTGTTACTTGAACTATGTGAAGCATTTATTTGGGCTGCAATTTCTGAGGCTGGTAACTCTAATGTACTTATCCTCTGCAGCAGAGGTAACTCTGGGTCTTCCTTTCCTGTGGCGGTCCTAATGAGAGCCAGTTTCATCATAGCACTTGATGGTTTTTTGTTCTTGAAATTTTCCAGATTGACTGACCTTCATGTCTTAAATTAATGATGGACTGTAGTTTCTCTTTGCTTATTTGAGCTGTCCTTGCCATAATATGTATTTTACCAAATAGGGCTGTCTTCTGTATACCACCCCTACCTCGTCACACCACAAGTGATTGGCTCAGACGCATTAAGAAGGAAATAAATTCCACAAATTAACTTTTAAGAAGGCATACCTGTTAACTGAAATGCATTCCAGGTGACTACCTCATGAAGCTGGTTGAGAGAATGCCAAGAGTGTGCAAAGCTGTCATCAAGGCAACGGGTGGCTACTTTGAAGAATCTAAAATATAAAATATATTTTGATTTGTTTAACACTTTTTTGGTTACTACATGATTCCATATGTGTTATTTCATAGTTTTGATGTCTTCACTATTATTCTACAATGTAGACAATTGTCAAAATAAAGAAAAACCCTTGAATGAGTAGGTGTGTCCAAACTTTTGACTGGTACTGTACGTCCAGCCAACCCTCAATGCGTTTTTTATTCAGCATGTGATCAGACAGACCCCTGGGAAAATCCTGGAGTTGATGATCCTTATCCCGAAGTGTTCTCATATGTTAGATGGGAAAAGGAGATAGCTAGCTACCTTACTCATGACCTAGAAAACAAGCTATCTTGAACTTCAAACCACCAGTTTGTGGATTCAGTTTGCTCTGGATCTTGCCTGTAGCATACAGGGGAACCGACATGGAAGTACAGGCACAAAATATGACTTTTCATAAGTAGTTGTTTGACAGAATGAGGGATTCTAAAAGTTTGTGTCCCCTCCCTGGCGGTAGACACAAAGAAAAGTATTTGATCCCCTGCTGATTTTGTACGTTTGCCCACTGACAAAGACATGATCAGTCTATAATTTTAATGGTAGGTTTATTTGAACAGTGAGAGACAGAATAACAACAACAAAATCCAGAAAAATGCATGTAAAAAATGTTATAAATTGATTTGCATTTTAATGAGGGAAATAAGTATTTGACTCCTCTGACTTAGTACTTGGTGGCAAAACCCTTGTTGGCAATCACAGAGGTCAGACGTTTCTTGTAGTTGGCCACCTGGTTTGTACACATCTCAGGAGGGATTTTGTTCCACTCCTCTTTGCAGATCATCTCCAAGTTATTAAGGTTTCGAGCCTGACGTTTGGCAACTCGAACCTTCAGCTCCCTCCACAGATTTCTTTATGGGATTAAGGTCTGGAGACTGGCTAGGCCACTCCAGGACCTTAATGTGCTTCTTCTTGAGCCACTCCTTTGTTGCCTTGGCCGTGTGTTTTGGGTCATTGTCATGCTGGAATACCCATCCACGACCCATTTTCAATGCCCTGGCTGAGGGAAGGAGGTTCTCACCCAAGATTTGACGGTACATGGCCCCGTCCATTGTCCCTTTGATGCGGTGAAGTTGTCCTGTCCCCTTAGCAGAAAAACACCCCCAAAGCATAATGTTTCCACCTCCATGTTTGACGGTGGGGATGGTGTTCTTGGGGTCATAGGCAGCATTCCTCCTCCTCCAAACACGGCGAGTTGAGTTGATGCCAAAGAGTTCGATTTTGGTCTCATCTGACCACAACACTTTCACCCAGTTCTTCTCTGAATCATTCAGATGTTCATTGGCAAACTTCAGACGGGCCTGTATATGTGCTTTCTTGAGCAGGTGGAACTTGCGGGCGCTGCAGGATTTCAGTCCTTCACGGCGTAGTGTGTTACCAATTGTTTTCTTGGTGACTATGGTCCCAGCTGCCTTGAGATCATTGACTAGATCCTCCCGTGTAGTTCTGGGCTGATTCCTCACCGTTCTCATGATCATTGCAACTCCACGAGGTGAGATCTTGCATGGAGCCCCAGGCCGAGGTTGACAGTTCTTTTGTGTTTCTTCCATTTGCGAATAATCGCACCAACTGTTGTCACCTTCTCACCAAGCTGCTTGGCGATGGTCTTGTAGCCCATTCCAGCCTTGTGTAGGTCTACAATCTTGTCCCTGACATCCTTGGAGAGCTCTTTGGTCTTGGCCATGGTGGAGAGTTTGGAATCTGATTGATTGATTGCTTCTGTGGACAGCTGTCTTTTATACAGGTAACAAACTGAGATTAGGAGCACTCCCTTTAAGAGTGTGCTCCTAATCTCAGCTCATTACCTGTATAAAAGACACCTGGGAGCCAGAAATCTTTCTGATTGAGAGGGGGTCAAATACTTCTTTCCCTCATTAAAATGCAAATCAATTCATAACATTTTTGACATTAGTTTTTCTGGATTTTTTTGTTGTTATTCTGTCTCTCACTGTTCAAATAAACCTACCATTCAAATTATAGACTGATCATGTCTTTGTCAGTGGGCAAACGTACAAAATCAGCAGGGGATCAAATACTTTTTTCCCTCACCGTACAAGAGTTCAGTCAGTCCTGCTGCTTGAAGACCATATCTTTGTGAAACGTTTAGACGTCCCAGTTTTACCTGATATCCAGGATGGACCAATGAGATCGGATGGGAGGAATGGGAGGAACGGGGGAAAAGTGGATCGGAGGGAGGTGTGTTTGTGATGGGGGGGAACGGGAAAAGGATTCGTTTACTCAGTAGGAGGTGTGATTCATTGATTCCTGTTACACACACTCCTCGACCTTTCTCAAGAACCAACCCCATCACACACGAGCATCATGGGAAGGAGATGTGGATGCATGAGAAGCCTGTCATGAGTGTTTAATAACTGCCTGCAACTGGATAGTCTAGTGGGGAGGTTGGAAGTCCTGGTCAATATGGACACAATGAGGCCTTATGCTGTAGAGCGCTGCAACCTGGACTCAGGGGTAGACGTAACATACTAAAGCTAAATCCGGGACACTCCAATTAGTATGAAATGATACATTTCGTATGTTATGTATTAATTAGTGGATGTCCATCATCCATTTCGTATGATGTGATATGTTACGAATTCCAATTTGTTGTGGCTCATGTTAGCTAGGTGGCTAACGTTAACGCTAGCTAGGGCGCTAACGTTAGCTAGGCTAGGGCCTAGGGGTTAGGGTTAGGGTTAGGTTTAGGGTTAAGGTTAGGGTTAGGACTTAGCTTAAAGGGTTAAGGTTACAGTTAGGGGAAAGGTTAGCTAACATGCTAAGTACTTGCAACGTAGCTAAAAAGTAGTAAGTAGTCGCAATGTTGATAATTAGCTAAAATGCTAAAGTTGTCTGTGATGAGATTTGAACACACAACCTTTGGGTTGCTACACGTTCGCGTTATACACCTCTACCCATCTTCCTCACATTTGTTTTTGCCGTAAGTAACCTTCTGTCTTATGTAACCAAACCAAACGTAACGTATCGTACTAATTTGAGTGTCCCTCGGATTTACGTGTACTATGTTACGTCTAGTCTATGAGACCAGGCTGTGTAGAGGGACAGTGATTGGGAGTATTGATAAATCAATGGGGAAGTGACAGGCTAGGAAAGTGGCATTGAGACCTAACAGTAGCCTAACCTGTTGTGTTAGATTATCCCTACGGCAGTGTTAAACTGGCAATCCTGGCTTTTACAAAATGTCTATAAAATGAGTATAGTAACGAGCCCCACCACTAGTGTTACAGTAAGTCAACTGCAGTTATTCGTCAGCACTAGGACTTAAAAAACCCTAATGGGGAAATCATTAGTTAAGGTGCTGACAGCAGAACCTCATTGTGTTTTCAATCACAATGGCACACTTTGTTTATGAACTAAAATGTAGACCGTTCATTCATTCCTAACTTTGCCACAATTAGCATGTCAGTTGAACTCTTATGAACCTGAAGTTGCAGGTGCATGCACGATCTGATACAGTCAGTATAAATTATTACCCATTATGGGAAAATCATAACGAGACTTTATCTCGTTATGGCAGGACATTTATTTTTGTGATCTATTTCCAGAAAAGTAAGGTTGTGCCCAGTTTGCTTGAGCATTACTTGGTCCTTTCTCTCTCTCTCTCTCTCCCTTTCTCTCTCTCTCAGCTCTCTCTCTCAGCTCTCTCTCTCTCAGCTCTCTCCCCCCCCTCTCTCTCTCTCTCTCAGCTCTCTCTCTCTCTCTCTCTCTCTCTCTCTCTCTCTCTCTCTCTCTTCTCCTCCCCTCTCTCTCTCTCTCTCTCTCTCTCTCTCTCTCTCTCTCTCTCTCTCTCTCTCTCTCTCTCTCTCTCTCTCTCTCTCTCTCCTCTCTCTCTCTCTCTCTCAGCTCTCTCTCTCAGCTCTCTCTCTCTCAGCTCTCTCCCCCCCCTCTCTCTCTCTCTCTCAGCTCTCTCTCTCTCTCTCCCTCTCTCTCCTCTCTCTCTCTCTCTCTCTCTCTCTCCCCCTCTCCTCTCTCTCTCTCTCTCTCTCTCTCTCTCTCTCTCTCTCTCTCTCTCTCTCTCTCTCTCTCTCTCTCTCTCTCTCTCTCTCTCTCTCTCTCTCTCTCTCTCTCTCTCTCTCTCTTTCTGGCTTTCTCTCTCTCTCTGGCTTTCTCTCTCTCTCTCTCTCTCTCTCTCTCTCTCTCTCTCTCTCTCCCCCCCTCTCTCTCTCTCTCTTTCACCATTTTCTTATTCTCTGCTAAGAGCTTTACAATATTAATTCTCTCTCTCTCTCTTTTTTTTTCTCTCTCTCTCTGTCTCTCTTCACTCCTCTCTCTCTCTCTCTCTCTCTCTCTCTCTCTCTCTCTCTCTCTCTCTCTCTCTCTCACTCCTCTCTCTCTCTCTCTGTCTCTCTTCACTCCTCTCTCTCTCTGTCTCTCTTCACTCCTCTCTCTCTTGAGAGCGTCGGCCATAAAACCATTTTTATGAGCTGAGACATTCCAGTCGTTATGAATTTGTGTAATTCTGCCCATGCAACTACCCCTTGGTCCCCCTCTCCTTTCCTCCTCTCCTTTCCTCCTCTCCTTTCCCCCTCTCCTTTCCTCCTCTCCTTTCCCCCTCTCCTTTCCTCCTCTCCTTTCCTCCTCTCCTTTCCTCCTCTCCTTTCTCCCTCTCCTTTCCTCCTCTCCTTTCCTCCTCTCCTTTCCTCCTCTCCTTTCCCCCTCTCCTTTCCTCCTCTCCTTTCCTCCTCTCCTTTCCTCCTCTCCTTTCCTCCTCTCCTTTCTCCCTCTCCTTTCTCATTCTCCCCTTCTCTCTCTGTTCTATAAATTGCTTTTCTTATTTATGTGGTAAACAGGTGGTGTGTAGGGTGCTCAGGTGTCGGTTAAGCCTCTTAAATAAATTCCTGCAACCACGTTTAAATAATACCATCAACACTTTCTCATCATCACCACGAGGGACAGAAGGGTTGTGCTCTTCCTCAGTCTAACTCTTTTCATTATCACCATGAGGGACAGAAAGTTGTGCTCTTCCTCAGCCTAAAGTTTAGACAAATAGATACATCTCAAGAGAAATTAAATATAGACAGCCCCCAGCTAGCACGTAATGTTCTGAGAACCATACGTTTCTTAGAGCTCGGTGAGAGCGTGGTTGTCCTGTGGTTATTTTGCTTATAAGCTTCCCACAACTTTCTGGGAATGGTGCAGGATAGTTGCTTGGCTTTGGAACATTCTCAGCACATTTGATGAACTTGACAAAAAAAACAACGTTATTTCCGGGTATTTCATTGCTTTAACAGAATGTTTCCTAAAAGTGGTTACATTTAATCAAATGTTTGGCAATGTTCTAGGAACGTTCTCCAACCTGTTTGACATTGGGAATGTTCCAAATAGTTCAGAGAACATGAAGATCTTTTGTGGGAATTTCAGTACTTCAGCATATTTTTTTTTTGCATGTTTCCTCATGGTTCCATTTAAAGTCGCGCTCTCAAATTGTTCCCGAGAACGTAAAGAAATCTTTCCATAAAATACACAAGAAACCTGTAGTAACGTTCAGAGAAGGTTCTAAGAATGTTTTAAAAAAGCCCCTAAATAAGATCTGGTGCAACAAATTACCTTCAGAAGTCACATAATTAGTTAAATAAAGTCCACCTGTGTGCAATCTAAGTGTCACATGATCTGTCACATGATCTCAATATATATATACACCTGTTCTGAAAGGCCCCAGAGTCTGCAACACCACTAAGCAAGGGGCACCACCAAGCAAGCGGCACCATGAAGACCAAGGAGCTCTCCAAACAGGTCAGGGACAAAGTTGTGGAGAAGTACAGATTGGGTACAGGGTTGGGTTATAAAAAAATATCAGAAACTTTGAACATCCCACAGAGCACCATTAAATCCATTATTAAAAAATTTAAAAAATATGGCACAACAACAAACCTGCCAAGAAAGGGCCGCACACCAAAACTCATGGACCAGGCAAGGAGGGCATTAATCAGAGAGGCAACAAAGAGACCAAAGATAACCCTGAAGGAGCTGCAAAGCTCCACAGCGGAGATTGGCGTATCTGCCCATAGGACCACTTTAAGCCGTACACTCCACAGAGCTGGGCTTTACAGAAGAGTGGCCAGAAATAAGCCATTGCTTAATGAAAAAAATAAGCAAACACGTTTGGTGTTCGCCAAAAGGCATGTGGGAGACTCCCCAAACATATGGAAGAAGGTACTCTGGTCAGATGAGACTAAAATGTAGATGTGGTTCCCAATCAGAGGCAGCTGTAGCTGTCTGAAAATGCTATGTCTGGTGCAAACCCAACACCTGTCACGTTCGTTCATCGCCGGGACGGACCAAGGCGCAGCGTGATATGCGTACATGTTTATTAAATATCAAACACAACGACAAAATAACAAACAAAACGAAACGTGAAGTCCAAGGCAGCACAACACAACATACCTTAACACGGAACAAGATCCCACAACCCACTAGTGCCAATAGGCTGCCTAAGTATGGTCCCCAATCAGAGACAACGAGCTACAGCTGCCTCTGATTGGGAACCACACCGGCCAACATAGATCTACACAAACTAGATCTAAACAACATAGACAATCACCATATAGAAAATACACACCCTGATTCAACAAATAAGAGTCCCCAGAGTCAGGGCGTGACAACACCTCTCATCACCTCGAGAACACGATCCCCTCAGTGAAGCATGGTGGTGGCAGCATCATGCTGTGGGGATGTTTTTCATCGGCAGGGACTGGGAAACTGGTCAGAATTGAAGGAATGATGGATGGCGCTAAATACAGGGAAATTCTTGAGGGAAACCTGTTTCAGTCTTCCAGAGATTTGAGACTGGGACGGAGGTTCACCTTCCAGCAGGACAATGACACCAGCGGAACCCATCCAACTTGAAGGAGCTGGAGCAGTTTTGCCTTGAAGAATGGGCAAAAATCCCAGTGGCTAGATGTGCCAAGCTTATAGAGACATACCCAAAGAGACTTGCAGCTGTAATTGCTGCAAAAGTTGGCTCAACAAAGTATTGACTTTGCGGGGGGGTGAATAGTTATGCACGCTCAAGTTTTCTGTTTTTTTGGCTTATGTCTTGTTTGTTTCACAAAAAAAATTATTTTGCATCTTCAAAGTGTAAAGTGTAGGCTTGTTGTGTAAATCAAATTATACAACCCCCCCCCCCCCCCCCCCAAAAAAAAAAATCAATTTTAATTCCAGGTTGTAAGGCAACATTTTACATTTACATTTTAGTCATTTAGCAGACGCTCTTAACCAGAGCGACTTACAGGAGCAATTAGGGTTAAGTGCCTTGCTCAAGGGCACATTAACGTCATTTAGCAGACGCTCTTAGCCAGAGCGACTCACAAATTGGTACGTTCACCCTATAGCCAGTGGGATAACCACTTTACAATTTGGGGGGGGGGGGGGGGGGGGGTTAGAAGGAATACTTTATCCTATCCCAGGTATTCCTTAAAGAGGTGGGGTTTCAAATGTCTCCGGAAGGTGGTGAGTGACTCCGCTGTCCTGGCGTCGTGAGGGAGCTTGTTCCACCATTGGGGTGCCAGAGCAGCGAACAGTTTTGACTGGGCTGAGCGGGAGCTATGCTTCCGCAGAGGAAGGGGAGCCAGCAGGCCAGAGGTGGATGAACGCAATGTCCTCGTTTGGGTGTAGGGACTGATCAGAGCCTGAAGGTACAGAGGTGCCGTTCCCCTCACTGCTCCATAGGCAAGCACCATGGTCTTGTAGCGGATGCGAGCTTCAACTGGAAGCCAGTGGAGTGTGCGGAGGAGGGGGGTGACGTGAGAGAACTTGGGAAGGTTGAACACCAGACGGGCTGCGGCATTCTGGATGAGTTGTAGGGGTTTAATGGCACAGGCAGGGAGCCCAGCCAACAGCGAGTTGCAGTAGTCCAGACGGGAGATGACAAGTGCCTGGACCAGGACCTGCGCCGCTTCCTGTGTAAGGCAGGGTCGCACTCTCCGAATGTTGTAGAGCATGAACCTGCAGGAGCGGGTCACCGCCTTGATGTTGGCGGAGAACGACAGGGTGTTGTCCAGGGTCACGCCTAGGCTCTTCGCACTCTGGGAGGAGGACACAGCGGAGTTGTCAACCGTGATGGCGAGATCATGGAACGGGCAGTCCTTCCCCGGGAGGAAGAGCAGCTCCGTCTTGCCAGGGTTCAGCTTGAGGTGGTGATCCGTCATCCATACTGATATGTCTGCCAGACATGCAGAGATGCGATTCGCCACCTGGTTATCAGAAGGGGGAAAGGAGAAGATTAGTTGTGTATCGTCAGCGTAGCAATGATAGGAGAGACCATGTGAGGATATGACAGAGCCAAGTGACTTGGTGTATAGGGAGAAAAGGAGAGGGCCCAGAACCGATCCCTGGGGGACACCAGTGGTGAGAGCACGTGGTGCGGAGACAGCTTCCCGCCACGCCACTTGGTAGGAGCGACCGGTCAGGTAGGACGCAATCCAGGAGTGAGCCGCGCCGGAGATGCCCATCTCGGAGAGGGTGGAGAGGAGGATCTGATGGTTCACAGTATCAAAGGCAGCAGACAGGTCTAGAAGGACAAGAGCAGAGGAGAGAGAGTTAGCTTTAGCAGTGCGGAGAGTCTCCGTGACACAGAGAAGAGCAGTCTCAGTTGAATGACCAGTCCTGAAACCTGATTGGTTTGGATCAAGAAGGTCATTCTGAGAGAGATAGCAAGAGAGTTGGCTAAAGACGGCACGCTCAATAGTTTTGGAAAGAAAAGAAAGAAGGGATACTGGTCTGTAGTTGTTGACATCAGTGGGGTCGAGTGTTGGTTTTTTGAGAAGGGGAGCAACTCTCGCTCTCTTGAAGACGGAAGGGACATGGCCAGCGGTCAAGGATGAGTTGATCAGCGAGGTGAGGTAGGGGAGAAGGTCACCGGAGATGGTCTGGAGAAGGGAGGAGGGGATGGGGTCAAGCGGGCAGGTTGTTGGGCGGCCTGCAGTCACAAGTCGCAGGATTTTATCTGGAGAGAGAGGGGAGAAAGAAGTCAAAGCATAGGGTAGGGCAGTGTGAGCAGGACCAGCAGTGTTATTAGACTTAATTAATTAATTAATTAATTTAATTAATTAATTGGTCATTTAGCAGACGCTCTTATCCAGAGCGACTTACAGGAGCAATTAGGGTTAAGTGCCTTGCTCAAGGGCACATCGACAGATTTTTCACCTAGTCGGCTCGGGGATTAGAACCAGCGACCTTTCGGTTACTGGCACAACGCTCTTAACCACTAAGCTACCTGCCGCCCTTAACAAACGAGGATCGGATGTCGTCAACCTTCTTTTCAAAGTGGTTGACGAAGTCATCCACAGAGAGAGAGGAGGGGGGGGGGGGGGGAGGAGGATTCAGGAGGGAGGAAAATGTGGCAAAGAGCTTCCTAGGGTTAGAGGCAGATGCTTGGAATTTAGAGTGGTAGAAGGTGGCCTTAGCAGCAGAAACAGATGAAGAAAATGTAGAGAGGAGGGAGTGAAAAGATGCCAGGTCGGTAGGGAGTTTAGTTTTCTTCCATTTCCGCTCCGCTGCCCGGAGCTCTGTTCTGTGAGCTCGCAGTGAGTCATCAAGCCACGGAGCTGGAGGGGAGGACCGAGCCGGCCGGGAGGATAGGGGACACAGAGAGTCAAAGGATGCAGAAAGGGAGGAGAGGAGGGTTGAGGAGGCAGAATCAGGAGATTGGAGGGAGAAGGATTGAGCAGAGGGAAGAGATGATAGGATGGAAGAGGAGAGAGTAGTGGGAGAGAGAGAGCGAAGGTTGCGGCGGCGCATTACCATCTGTGTAGGGGCAGAGTGAGTAGTGTGGGAGGAGAGCGAGAGAGAAAAGGAAACAAAGTAGTGGTCGGAGACTTGGAGGGAAGTTGCAGTGAGATTAGTAGAGGAGCAGCATCTAGTGAAGATGAGGTCAAGCGTATTGCCTGCCTTGTGAGTAGGGGGGGACGGTGAGAGGGTGAGGTCAAAAGAGGAGAGGAGTGGAAAGAAGGAGGCAGAGAGAAATGAGTCAAACGTGGACATAGGGAGGTTGAAATCCCCCAAAACTGTGAGGGGTGAGCCATCCTCAGGAAAGGAACTTATCAAGGCGTCAAGCTCGTTGATGAACTCTCCAAGGGAACCTGGAGGGCGATAGATGACAAGGATATTAAGCTTAAATGGGCTAGTGACTGTGACAGCATGGAATTCAAATGAGGAGATAGACAGATGGGTTAGGGGAAAAATTGAGAATGTCCACTTGGGAGAGATGAGGATTCCTGTACCACCACCCCTCTGACCAGATGCTCTCGGGGTATGCGAGAACACATGGTCAGACGAGGAGAGAGCAGTAGGAGTAGCCGTGTTTTCAGTGGTGATCCATGTTTCCGTCAGCGCCAGGAAGTCGAGGGACTGGAGGTTGGCATAGGCTGGGATGAAGTCAGCTTTGTTGGCAGCAGAACGGCAGTTCCAGAGGCTGCCTGCGACCTGGAACTCCAGGTGAGGGGTGCGTGCAGGGACCACCAGGTTAGAGAGGCAGCAGCCGCGCGGTGTGGTGCGTTGTTTGTGTAGCCTGTGCAGAGAGGAGAGAACAGGGATAGGCAGAGGCATAGTTGACAGGCTGTAGCAAATGGCTACAAAAATGCAGAGGAGATCGGAATGAAATGAGCTAAGCATCTGGGAGAGGAGAGAGGGGGGGCCTCCCTCACCAAAAACTTCTACCTCAGAAACTAAAATTGTTTCACTGAACCACCCGAACAAAAACTCTCCCAACTTCCACCTTTAGAAATCAGAATTGTTGTGAACCACAGTTGTTCAATGTTTAAAGGAATAGACTCAACCCACTTTATTCAGCTAGCCAACTATGACACCATAGCTGACTAGCATGCTAGCATCCAATAACACACAGTTTAACACACAGTTAAGCACCAATACTCACAAAATATGAAAAATGCCAAGGGGGGGGGGGGGGGGGGGGGTGAATACCATCACAAGCCACTGTAGCTGGGAGTCAAGAGAAATAAAATATAATGTGCAAATGTCTTAATTTAACTCAATGGTGTTTCTGCAAACATTGATTCCTCATCTTTTCATTAAGTGACAATATTATAACATAAATATTTCGGTGGTCCTCTCTGGAATGGTCATGCTTTGTTGTATCTTACATTGTGAATAGCATAAACCACATAGTTGTGTACCAGCCATACTAAATGCCTTTCTCTATACACATCCTGGGAAAAAAAGATCCACATCTCAATAATGAACACTGTAGAATTCACTTCTGGCATTGCTTTGCTCCAGCCCTCTCATTCAGAAAATGCCAATACTGCCCAAGATTTCCTCACCTTCGTATTGGGGCATTCCTGGAGGAAATAAGAGCCTACTAAAAACAGATGGAAAGAGTGAAGACATTGGATGAGCTGTAGTGCCCCGTCAGTTCAGGCCCTTTTGAGACATAAAATAAGGTGGGCTGGGCGAGCTGGAACCGAGGATGAAACAGTTCACCTACATGCGGAATATTCATGAATTGGTGCAACAATTATACAGTTAAGGTTTAATTAAACGAGAGATAGAGAAAGATAAAGACGTTGACTGAGATTTATTCATAACTGCTGCACCACCTCAGACTGCAGTGGAGAATTAATTATTATGGAAGCTTTGATCATGGTAATCGATCCAGTGGCTTGGCGGGCGAATAAAGAAAGCTGTTAGCACCACTTTATCTGCAGTGTAACTTTACACAGATGAACCTCCAGGTTTGTGGCCAGACCATTCAATGTGTCGCTTCATTGTCTACTTGCCCCAGCCTCTCCTCTCCTCTCTCTCTCTCTCTCCAGGGGATATAACTCTGACCCGCCACCACGATATTACAAGATTCTTATCAGCTCCGTCGCTCTAACAGTGTGGAAACCCAATGGAACGGCCCGGGACAAAGGCTGTTTCTCTCTATCTCTGAGAATCCTAATCGTCTGGTTTTCTCATGTAACGAGTGTTTCTCCTTTTCATCCAGAGTTGCCCATCCCTGAAACCCTCTCATTTCCTGACTGTAGTGGCAATTTACTGGACCCAGACTGACTCTGGCGCTCCCTCTGTCGTTCAGTTCTCTTGGCACAGAGATCTGGTTCAGAGATTAACTTAGTAGAGTACATGCGTAGAGATACAGTATCTCTATTTATCTCTATGGGTGAAAAAGGTACAAGCAGATTAAAAACAAAGTTAAGTCTGTTCTACAAGTAGTGCAACACAGATTAATTCTTACTAAGTGAATGAAACTGACAGCTGTGTGTGTGTGTGTGTTTCTGTGTTTTCCTAGATTGCTGAAACATGGTGATGAGTGTTTTGAGCCTGATGCGTGCCCCTGCCTCTGGAAGGGGAAAGAGTACTATCCTGGAGATAGAGTCACCTCCCCCTGTCATCAATGGTACGTTTAGAATCAATTTATACACTGACTTTTAAGAGATGAAACTCTACTCGAACCAAACAGGATATGTATCAAACTCAACACATTTTAGGAGAGAGTTGTGTCATAAATTAGTGAAGGGTTTTCAGATCATTTCCTGTACAGAAGTATGACACAGAGCGGCATTGTTTCTTCAAAACACCCCTCATCTATATTCAACCCCTTATGAGATCTATCACATATACAGCTTTCGTTTGCCATGAAATTTCAAGTGTCTGTGTCACAGACAAATTTGTTGCTTCAGCACCTGGCAAAAAATGTGTGGCCGAATTAAGACAAATCTCGAGCAGCTAACAATTTTCCAGGATCATTTCCCGGGCTTGAAGCGATGAGTCCTGTACAGATTGGACCTATAGTGAGACTGTTCACCTGATATCCATTACCCTCTATTATCTGTCAGAGAAAAATCACCTCCCAGCTCTGGCTTACAGAGAGTCCTTGTATGACGGTGGTTAATTCAACAGTCTCTCTCTCTCCCTGGCGAGTGAAAGAGTGATCTCAGTCTTTCTTACCCTCCTTTTCTTCTCTCTATCCATTACTTCTTCCAGCAAAGGAAGAAAGAAAGAGGAGAGAAGGGAAAAGGAGAGATAGGGATCTGTATAATAGCACTATGAACGGTGATAATTCAACATTTGGCAGTTGACGAGATCCCTACTTTTCGGCAGGCGATAATCGCTGGCCTCCCGAACAAAAAAAAGGCGGCCATTAGTTATGATAGAATGTGCTTACATTAAGTGGTAGCAGTTTGCTGGTAGGTTGGTACTGAATCGTGATGGTTGACGCTGTGCGTCTCTTTCAGTGTCTGCCAGCATGGAACATTCCAGTGCGTGTTCCGCCCTTGCCCGTCCATGTGCACAGCCTATGGTGATCGCCACTACAGGACCTTTGATGGTCTACTGTTTGACTACGTTGGAGCGTGTAAAGTCTACCTAGTAAAGGTACCAGAGATACATTTCCAGCACTCCAGTTCATGCATTTTTCCCCCTCATGATTTGATAATAAAATGGGAGGAATAAATGCAACGCAAGAAATCAGTGAAGGTAAGATATCCACGTATAGATGAAGGGATTGATGAATAGAGTGGTTTAGGGTTTAATTTACTCAATATACTTTTTTCACACATTTCGTAGGTTTTCAGTAGCACTGTTCTATCCTGGGTTAGCTTGCTATTTTCATGTTATTTTTCCCATCCCACCTACAGAGCAGTGCTGATCTGATGATGAGTGTGACGGCTGAGAACGTCGACTGTTACGACGGTGGCGTCATCTGCAGGAAATCTCTACTCATCAACATCGGTAGATCTTTCATTGCGTTCGACGACGACAGTGGCAAACCAGTAAGTGCACGCTCCTGCTCCTGAACCTCACCAGGGTAACTTGCCGCTGGTGGTCCGACCAAGGCTGGCCACCGCTGGGATGCCGCCCAGTTTCCACTAGCGGCCCGTTACTTGTTTGCTTACTTGGTTTCGATAGGGTTAATGTAGCCTGCAGTGTTATAAGAAATGTTTGATGAAACATTACAGAGAAAGGAACTACCCTTAACCCCTGACCCCTGAGACCCACTGAATATCACCTTACTGTTGTCACACCTTACCAATTATGGCACAAATTTCACTTATTTAAGACTACATCATTCATGATCCCTGTCCTCTTTCCTGTCCTCCATCTTGTACTCTTCCCTGTCCTCTGCCTTGTCCTCTTCCCTGTCCTCAATGAACAATAAACCATAAAGAAATTAGGTTAAAAAAACACAGTGGGGGGCACTACCCCCGGACCCCCCCCTGGCTCATCTCAACCTGTTCATCAATATTGATCTGTCCATTGTCTTGTTTCCTGTCCCCCGTCGTGTGTAGAACCCGTCCAGTGTGATCGACTGGAGGCAGGAGCTGTTCGTGTGGAGCGCTGGGCTCTTTACCGTGGTCCATGTTCCAGAGGAGGACCTGACCGTGCTCTGGGATCGCAAGACCACGGTCCACATCCAGGCTGGACCACGCTGGCAGGTCAGACACCAGGGTTGTTGGTGTCCCCAACCCTAGAATAACATGGGCCCTGTCACTACAGAGCAGCTGCTGTCTCCTATAGCAGTCTTTCTCAACCCCCAGTCCTCTGCATCCTCCAATCCATCACACCTTATTCAACAAATCAACTCATCACCAAGCCCTTGATTAGTACCATCAGATCACCAAGCCCTTGATTAGTGCCATCAGGTGTGCTGAAATAGATCCAATATACTAGCTTCATTCTTACTGAACTGAGCCGTGATTAGGGTGATATTAGCGAGAATACTGTGTTCAGGGCAAGCTGAGCAGTCTGTGATTGGTGTAATATTAATGTGAATACTGTGTTCAGAGCAAGCTGAGCAGTCTGTGATTGGTGTAATATTAATGTGAATACTGTGTTCAGGGCAAGCTGAGTGGTCTGTGCGGGAACTTTGACCTGAGGACGGTCAATGAGATGAGGACACCAGAAAACATAGACTCTGCCACGCCTCAGGAGTTTGGCAACAGCTGGACGGCAGCAGAGGCAAGTTTCAAAACCCCCACTGTCTATTCTCATTGGATAGTGTGTCTGTGTGTGTCTGTGTGTGTCTGTGTGTGTCTGTGTGCGTGTGCGTGCGTGTTCATCCATGATACATGTGTGTATTGTCAGTCTTCTAAGGTCAGATATGTGTGTGTGTTCAGTGTGTTAACAGCCCAGACATCAGACACCCCTGCAGCCTGAGCCCCCTGAGGGAGCCGTTCTCTAAGAGGCAGTGTGGAGTCCTGCTCGGTGAGGTCTTCCAAGTCTGCCACCCGGTGGTGAGTATGGAGTACGACAGCCAGCAGCTCAGCCAATGGAAGGGAGGCTGAGATTGTGTTGCTGAGTGTATGGGAGTGGGTGTGCATAGGCATGTGGATATCTGTTTCTGGATATGTGTGTGTGTGTGTGTGTGTTTGTGTCTATAGCATGTGTGTGTCTATACTGTGACAAGCAGTTTCTCCCTCTGCTGTTTCAGCTGTCTGTGTTGATGGGTGCTGGGGGGGGGGGGGGGGGGAGGGGGGCTGGTTCTGGTTATTTGAGTCAGCTCCCAGAGGCCCTTTGACTCCCTGTAAAGCACTGACGTTAATCAGGATCCTACTGTCTTACTGGAGGCTGTCTCTCACAGATCTCTCTGTGGGTTGATGTCACTGTGGCTGTTACTATGACTGGTGCTTCTGTCAAGCCTTCTCATATATTACATACACATTACATACACATTACATACACATTACATACACATTACATACACATTACATATACATTACATACACATTACATACATTTATCTCCACATTACATAACCCCTACCCTCTCTCAGCTGGTCTCCTGTCCTGTCCTATCTCCACATTACATAACCCCTACCCTCTCTCAGCTGGTCTCCTGTCCTATCTCCACATTACATAACCCCTACCCTCTCTCAGCTGGTCTCCTGTCCTGTCCTATCTCCACATTACATAACCCCTACCCTCTCTCAGCTGGTCTCCTGTCCTGTCCTATCTCCACATTACATAACCCCTACCCTCTCTCAGCTGGTCTCCTGTCCTATCTCCACATTACATAACCCCTACCCTCTCTCAGCTGGTCTCCTGTCCTATCTCCACATTACATCACCCCTACTCTCTCTCAGCTGGTCTCCTGTCCTGTCTCTTCTCCACATTACATCACCCCTACCCTCTCTCAGCTGGTCTCCTGTCCTGTCTCTTCTCCACATTACATAACCCCTACCCTCTCTCAGCTGGTCTCCTGTCCTGTCTCTTCTCCACATTACATAACCCCTACCCTCTCTCAGCTGGTCTCCTGTCCTGTCCTATCTCCACATTACATAACCCCTACCCTCTCTCAGCCGGTCTCCTGTCCTGTCCTATCTCCACATTACATAACCCCTACCCTCTCTCAGCTGGTCTCCTGTCCTGTCTCCACATTACATAACCCCTACCCTCTCTCAGCTGGTCTCCTGTCCTATCTCCTCATTACGTAACCCCTACCCTCTCTCAGCTGGTCTCCTGTCCTGTCTCTTCTCCACATTACATAACCCCTACCCTCTCTCAGCTGGTCTCCTGTCCTGTCTCCACATTACATAACCCCTACCCTCTCTCAGCTGGTCTCCTGTCCTATCTCCACATTACATAACCCCTACCCTCTCTCAGCTGGTCTCCTGTCCTGTGTCCACATTACATAACCCCTACCCTCTCTCAGCTGGTCTCCTGTCCTGTCTCTTCTCCACATTACATAACCCCTACCCTCTCTCAGCTGGTCTCCTGTCCTGTCTCTTCTCCACATTACATAACCCCTACCCTCTCTCAGCTGGTCTCCTGTCCTATCTCCACATTACATAACCCCTACCTTCTCTCAGCTGGTCTCCTGTCCTGTCTCTTCTCCACATTACATAACCCCTACCCTCTCTCAGCTGGTCTCCTGTCCTATCTCCACATTACATAACCCCTACCCTCTCTCAGCTGGTCTCCTGTCCTATCTCCACATTACATAACCCCTACCCTCTCTCAGCTGGTCTCCTGTCCTGTCTCCACATTACATAACCCCTACCCTCTCTCAGCTGGTCTCCTGTCCTATCTCCACATTACATAACCCCTACCCTCTCTCAGCTGGTCTCCTGTCCTGTCTCTTCTCCACATTACATAACCCCTACCCTCTCTCAGCTGGTCTCCTGTCCTATCTCCACAGTACATAACCCCTACCTTCTCTCAGCTGGTCTCCTGTCCTGTCTCTTCTCCACATTACATAACCCCTACCCTCTCTCAGCTGGTCTCCTGTCCTATCTCCACAGTACATAACCCCTACCTTCTCTCAGCTGGTCTCCTGTCCTGTCCTATCTCCACATTACATAATCCCTACCCTCTCTCAGCTGGTCTCCTGTCCTGTCTCTTTTCCACATTACATAACCCCTACCTTCTCTCAGCTGGTCTCCTGTCCTGTCCTATCTCCACATTACATAACCCCTACTCTCTCTCAGCTGGTCTCCTGTCTCTTCTCCACATTACATAACCCCTACCCTCTCTCAGCTGGTCTCCTGTCCTATCTCCACATTACATAACCCCTACCCTCTCTCAGCTGGTCTCCTGTCCTGTCTCTTCTCCACATTACATAACCCCTACCCTCTCTCAGCTGGTCTCCTGTCCTGTCCTGTCTCCACATTACATAACCCCTACCCTCTCTCAGCTGGTCTCCTGTCCTGTCCTATCTCCACATTACATAACCCCTACCCTCTCTCAGCTGGTCTCCTGTCCTATCTCCACATTACATAACCCCTACCCTCTCTCAGCTGGTCTCCTGTCCTATCTCCACATTACATAACCCCTACCCTCTCTCAGCTGGTCTCCTGTCCTATCTCCACATTACATAACCCCTACCTTCTCTCAGCTGGTCTCCTGTCCTGTCTCTTCTCCACATTACATAACCCCTACCCTCTCTCAGCTGGTCTCCTGTCCTATCTCCACATTACATAACCCCTACCCTCTCTCAGCTGGTCTCCTGTCCTATCTCCACATTACATAACCCCTACCCTCTCTCAGCTGGTCTCCTGTCCTGTCCTATCTCCACATTACATAACCCCTACTCTCTCTCAGCTGGTCTCCTGTCCTGTCCTATCTCCACATTACATAACCCCTAGCCTCTCTCAGCTGGTCTCCTGTCCTGTCTCTTCTCCACATTACATAACCCCTACCCTCTCTCAGCTGGTCTCCTGTCCTATCTCCACATTACATAACCCCTACCCTCTCTCAGCTGGTCTCCTGTCTCTTCTCCACATTACATAACCCCTACCCTCTCTCAGCTGGTCTCCTGTCCTATCTCCACATTACATAACCCCTACCTTCTCTCAGCTGGTCTCCTGTCCTGTCCTATCTCCACATTACATAACCCCTACTCTCTCTCAGCTGGTCTCCTGTCCTGTCTCTTCTCCACATTACATAACCCCTACCCTCTCTCAGCTGGTCTCCTGTCCTGTCCTATCTCCACATTACATAACCCCTACCCTCTCTCAGCTGGTCTCCTGTCTCTTCTCCACATTACATAACCCTTACCCTCTCTCAGCTGGTCTCCTGTCCTGTCCTATCTCCACATTACAGAACCCCTACCTTCTCTCAGCTGGTCTCCTGTCCTGTCTCTTCTCCACATTACATAACCCCTACCCTCTCTCAGCTGGTCTCCTGTCCTATCTCCACATTACATAACCCCTACCCTCTCTCAGCTGGTCTCCTGTCCTGTCCTATCTCCACATTACATAACCCCTACCCTCTCTCAGCTGGTCTCCTGTCCTGTCTCCACATTACATAACCCCTACCCTCTCTCAGCTGGTCTCCTGTCCTGTCTCTTCTCCACATTACATAACCCCTACCCTCTCTCAGCTGGTCTCCTGTCCTATCTCCACATTACATAACCCCTACCCTCTCTCAGCTGGTCTCCTGTCCTGTCTCTTTTCCACATTACATAACCCCTACCCTCTCTCAGCTGGTCTCCTGTCCTGTCCTATCTCCACATTACATAACCCCTACCCTCTCTCAGCTGGTCTCCTGTCCTGTCTCTTCTCCACATTACATAATCCCTACCCTCTCTCAGCTGGTCTCCTGTCCTATCTCCACATTACATAACCCCTACCCTCTCTCAGCTGGTCTCCTGTCCTGTCTCTTCTCCACATTACATAATCCCTACCCTCTCTCAGCTGGTCTCCTGTCCTATCTCCACATTACATAATCCCTACCCTCTCTCAGCTGGTCTCCTGTCCTATCTCCACATTACATAACCCCTACCCTCTCTCAGCTGGTCTCCTGTCCTATCTCTTCTCCACATTACATAACCCCTACCCTCTCTCAGCTGGTCTCCTGTCCTATCTCCACATTACATAACCCCTACCCTCTCTCAGCTGGTCTCCTGTCCTGTCTCTTTTCCACATTACATAACCCCTACCCTCTCTCAGCTGGTCTCCTGTCCTGTCTCTTCTCCACATTACATAACCCCTACCCTCTCTCAGCTGGTCTCCTGTCCTGTCTCCACATTACATAACCCCTACCTTCTCTCAGCTGGTCTCCTGTCCTGTCCTATCTCCACATTACATAACCCCTACCCTCTCTCAGCTGGTCTCCTGTCCTGTCCTATCTCCACATTACATAACCCCTACCCTCTCTCAGCTGGTCTCCTGTCCTGTCCTATCTCCACATTACATAACCCCTACCCTCTCTCAGCTGGTCTCCTGTCCTATCTCCACATTACATAACCCCTACCCTCTCTCAGCTGGTCTCCTGTCCTGTCTCCACATTACATAACCCCTACCCTCTCTCAGCTGGTCTCCTGTCCTATCTCCACATTACATAACCCATACCCTCTCTCAGCTGGTCTCCTGTCCTGTCTCTTCTCCACATTACATAACCCCTACCCTCTCTCAGCTGGTCTCCTGTCCTGTCCTATCTCCACATTACATAACCCCTACCCTCTCTCAGCTGGTCTCCTGTCCTATCTCCACATTACATAACCCCTACCCTCTCTCAGCTGGTCTCCTGTCCTGTCTCCACATTACATAACCCCTACCTTCTCTCAGCTGGTCTCCTGTACTGTCTCTTCTCCACATACTTACTATCTTACTTCAGTTGTGTTTATAATCACTGTTGTTGTTCTATGTTTCTATGTTATTCTGTCATTAAAATGAATTTTGAGATGATCTTGAGCCAAATCAAGAGCTCATCAGATAACCTTTGTTGTGTTAGGCAGTGTGTTGTGTTAGGCAGTTTGTTGTATTAGGCAGTTTGTTGTATTAGGCAGTTTGTTGTGTTAGGCAGTTTGTTGTATTAGGCAGTTTGTTGTGTTAGGCAGTGTGTTGTGTTAGGCAGTGTGTTGTATTAGGCAGTGTGTTGTGTTAGGCAGTGTGTTGTGTTAGGCAGTGTGTTGTGTTAGGCAGTTTGTTGTATTAGGCAGTGTGTTGTGTTAGGCAGTTTGTTGTGTTAGGCAGTTTGTTGTGTTAGGCAGTTTGTTGTATTAGGCAGTTTGTTGTATTAGGCAGTGTGTTGTGTTAGGCAGTTTGTTGTGTTAGGCAGTTTGTTGTATTAGGCAGTGTGTTGTATTAGGCAGTTGGTTGTATTAGGCAGTTTGTTGTATTAGGCAGTTGGTTGTGTTAGGCAGTTTGTTGTATTAGGCAGTGTGTTGTATTAGGCAGTTTGTTGTGTTAGGCAGTGTGTTGTGTTAGGCAGTTTGTTGTGTTAGGCAGTTTGTTGTGTTAGGCAGTGTGTTGTGTTAGGCAGTTTGTTGTGTTAGGCAGTGTGTTGTGTTAGGCAGTTTGTTGTATTAGGCAGTGTGTTGTGTTAGGCAGTTTGTTGTGTTAGGCTGTTGGTTGTGTTAGGCAGTTTGTTGTGTTAGGCAGTTTGTTGTGTTAGGCTGTTGGTTGTGTTAGGCTGTTACAACCGTATCGCTACACCTAGTAGATCACAGTTTCCTTCCTGTCTCCTCCTGTCCAGGTGGATGTGACATGGTTCTATATGAACTGTCTGTCTGATACGTGTGGCTGTAGTCGTGGTGGGGACTGTGAGTGTTTCTGTACCAGCGTAGCAGCCTACGCCCACCGATGCTGTCACCAGGGTGTCACCGTGGACTGGAGATCCCCGTCGATCTGCCGTAAGTCTGGGGCTACGAGCGGGAAATGAGTGGCCAACGGGCAGGCACTGGGCACACTACCCGTTGAATGGGTGGTATTGGAGTTTGTGGGACCATCTGAAATGGCACTCTGTTTTCATATGTAATTAACTACTTTTGGACAGTTTATTATTTAATTCCACTAACGACTCTTTCTGTTTGTATTTGCAGCCTACGATTGTGAATACTACAACAAAGGTACATACATAATCTTATCTCAAAGTCCTCCTATTTGTCATCAAATCAAATTTCTCCAAGACGGTGTTTGATTTCCATAGAATCATATCAATGACTGAACCTTGGAAGTTCGTTGTGCATTGTCCTTAGAATTCGCTGCAAACATTTCATCGTGATACATTTTGTAAGGCATTTCATTGCTAAACCACATGGGGGCGCAGTGTCTGCACAGATCTGGAGCCCATCGTAGACGTCAGCCAAAACAGCGAAGGGATTCCTCATAACAGTGTTCCTTCTCCTCTGTCTTGTAGTTCTGGGTAAAGGCCCCTACAGGCTGGTGACCTACAGGGAGAGCGACACGGTGCTGGCAGCCAACAGGTCCGGTGGGACAGTGTTCCCTACGTTAGGAAACCCTACTGCGGCTGGTCTCCTGTCCCTCTTCATGATGACCCCTGGGCTCAGCAGAGCACGTCCACACGGTGAGCAACACAGAGGAAGCAGAGCAACGTCACATCAGTCTAATGTCCATGTCCATCATCATTTTCACTACATTCATAACACTTTCTAACACTCTGCATTCCTAGCCTTCCTCCTACTCCAAGGTCCATTCATTAAAAACCTTCCAGTCCCTATCCACTGGTCTAATGAAGTCTTCCAGTCCCTATCCACTGGTCTAATGAAGCCTCCCAGTCCCTATCCTCTGGTCTAATGAAGTCTTCCAGTCACGATCCACTGGTCTAATGAAGTCATCCAGTCCCTATCCAATGGTCTAATGAAGTCTTCCAGTCCCTATCCAATGGTCTAATGAAGTCTTCCAGTCCCTTTCCACTGGTTTAATGAAGTCATCCAGTCCCTATCCACTGGTATAATGAAGCCTCCCAGTCCCTATCCACTGGTATAATGAAGTCATCCAGTCCCTATCCACTGGTATAATGAAGTCTTCCTGTCCTGCTATTCTGAATCCCCTTAGTTCCCTTTGTTGATAGGCCCTACTAATGTCAATAAGACAAGTCGTCCTTCACTGTTTGGACTGTGTTTGGAGCGAGGCTCTTTTCCCAGTGAAAACAGTGATTGTAGAGATGCCCTCACGTTGACTCTGGAAGGAAGACCGACCGAGGATCAGCTTCCCAAATGCAAATACAGCAACCTGAGTCTCAGTCACTGATCATGCTGTAGTGATGGCTGGTCAGGCTGTACTGATGGCTAGTCAGTCTGTACTGATGGCTAGTCAGGCTGTACTGATGGCTAGTCAGGCTGTACTGATGGCTAGTCAGGCTTTAGTGATGGCTAGTCAGGCTGTAGTGATGGCTAGTCAGGCTTTAGTGATGGCTAGTCAAGCTGGACTGATGGCTAGTCAGGCTTTAGTGATGGCTAGTCAAGCTGGACTGATGGCTAGTCAGGCTTTAGTGATGGCTAGTCAGTCTGTAGTGATGGCTAGTCAAGCTGGACTGATGGCTAGTCAGTCTGTAGTGATGGCTAGTCAAGCTGGACTGATGGCTAGTCCAGCTGTAGTGATGGCTAGTTAGGCTGTAGTGATGGCTAGTCAAGCTGGACTGATGGCTAGTCAGGCTGTAGTGATGGCTAGTCAAGCTGTAGTGATGGCTAGTCAAGCTGGACTGATGGCTAGTCCAGCTGTAGTGATGGCTAGTCAGGCTGTAGTGATGGCTAGTCAGGCTTTAGAGATGGCTAGTCAGGCTGTACTGATGGCTAGTCAGGCTGTAGTGATGGCTAGTCAGGCTGTAGTGATGGCTGGTCAGGCTGTAGTGATGGCTAGTCAGGCTGTACTGATGGCTAGTCAGGCTTTAGTGATGGCTAGTCAGTCTGTAGTGATGGCTAGTCAGACTGTAGTGATGGCTATTCAGCCTGCCAGCAGTGTTAGCTAGCCTAGCCTGTTTTAGCTAGCCTAGTGTTCTACAGTTATCTGACCACTAACGTGCTAGCCTGACCTGGGTCACATACTGTACATGTCACCCAGGTGTAAAGAGCTCAAATTGTTTATTTAACCTTTATTTAACCAGAAAATACCCTTGATGTTGAGGTTCCTAAATTGGTGATCAACTTATCCACTAGACACGTCCCTGGTGTCGTTCGAGGCGTCCGACCGACCGAACTACTTCCTGGCAGTGGACAGCAGCGGCCATCTTACGCTGACCAAGTGGAAGGAGAGTGAAGAATTCTGGGACGCGGCTACCTTCACGCTTCACCGTGACACCTGGATCCAGGGTTATGATTCTCTGGAGGCTTTCGCCAGGCCGGGATTCTTCCTCCACTTCATGCTGTCCTGGGTTCACCTCATGAAGTACAAACACACCGACGGATTCCGCAAAGCCACGCTCTTCAAACTGACAGGTATGTGGGATGGATGGGAGGTCTGGGAAGGTTACATGGGAAGGGAAAGGAAGAGCTATGTAAAGGTAAAGTTAAAGGTTTTCTTCTCAAAGGTGATTACATTTACTCAGACCGATACATACCGTGTATTTTGATATGAGTACTTAAAACAGACACTTGTGACCATCTAATGGTCTTCTTATGGTCTTCTATCTTTTGGTCCAGCTCTTGGAGTGTTTGCCATGTTATGCTCGTGTCCCCCAATGCAACCCAATACTTACTGTATGTATCAGAGATGGCTGACAGCTGAGGTCCAGAGACAAAGACTTTCACTTTGGAGTTTAGGCTACTAACCCCCTGGTCTAACCCCCTGCTGCAGCCCCTCCACCCTTCCAACCCCCACAACCCCCTCTAACCATGGCTCCACCAGCGTGCGTACGCCTCGGTTTGTAAAAACACCCATTTAGCCCGTTAATGGGCTCTTTGTGCGGGCAGCCATGTTTTGCATTGCACTGTAATGGCAAGCCCCTGCAGCTGTCGCCCGGCACACTCCCACCTCGGAACAGAATGACAGATTTTGTCAGTGGCGAGTGGTGAGTGGCTGATGTGTGCCTTTAATCACAGACATGTTGAGATGTGGAGAGATGGAGGGGTGGAAGGGCGGCGTGTTAGGGCTCCCCAGACCAGGGCCCCCTAGTCCAGGGCCCCCCAGACCAGGGCCCCCCAGGCCAGGGCCCCCCAGACCAGGGCCCCCCAGACCAGGGCCCCCCAGGCCAGGGCCCACCCAGACCAGGGCCCCCCAGACCAGGGCCCCCCAGGCCCACGGCTGTTCCAAAACAAAGACCGGCCAGCCATTCCAGTATACTGCTTCCAGAGAAGGGGCTTTGCCCTGGCTAATGCCCAGGGTTGGAGTCATCAACTGGGGGGAAGGGAGAACAGAGAGGGGGTGGTTAGATACTAGGCAGGGGTGGTTTTTATTTTAACTAAATAACAACTTCACCATTTGGGGAGTATTTCTGTTCATAATCTGGTAGAGTGATTTGTGAATCATAGTTCAGGTCCAAATGTATGGTTAGAATTGGTGAGGTCTAGAGAGGCCTGCTCTCTTTCTGTCTCCACAGCTGGGCTGCTGCTCCTGATGCAGGCTGGGTAAATACTGGGGCTAAAAATATGTCAGCCATTTGTTTTAGGAGCATAGCAGAGTCCACACAGGCTGGCAGATAGGGTTTCTCTCTGACAACAGTGGATGCCGGACATAGTTGCCCAGGAGAGGTCCAGAAGGGTTAGGCAGAGTCCAGACGATAGTCGACCAGGAGAGGTTCAGAGGGGTTAGGCAGAGTTCAGACAATAGTCGACCAGGAGAGGTTCAGAGGGGTTAGGCAGAGTCCAGACGATAGTCGACCAGGAGAGGTCCAGAAGGGTTAGGCAGAGTCCAGACGATAGTCGACCAGGAGAGGTCCAGAAGGGTTAGGCAGAGTCCAGACAATAGTCGACCAGGAGAGGTCCAGAAGGGTTAGGCAGAGTCCAGACAATAGTTGACCAGGAGAGGTCCAGAAGGGTTAGGCAGAGTCCAGACAATAGTCGACCAGGAGAGGTCCAGAAGGGTTAGGCAGAGTCCAGGTGATAGTCGACCAGGAGAGGTCCAGAGGGGTTAGGCAGAGTCCAGACAATAGTCGACCAGGAGAGGTCCAGAAGGGTTAGGCAGAGTCCAGACAATAGTCGACCAGGAGAGGTTCAGAGGGGTTAGGCAGAGTTCAGACAATAGTCGACCAGGAGAGGTTCAGAGGGGTTAGGCAGAGTCCAGACGATAGTCGACCAGGAGAGGTCCAGAGAGGTTAGGCAGAGTCCAGGTGATAGTCGACCAGGAGAGGTCCAGAGGGGTTAGGCAGAGTCCAGACGATAGTCTACCAGGAGAGGTTCAGAGGGGTTAGGCAGAGTCTAGACAATAGTCGACCAGGAGAGGTACAGAGGGATTAGGCAGAGTCTAGACAATAGTTGACCAGGAGAGGTCCAGAGGGATTAGGCAGAGTCTAGACAATAGTTGACCAGGAGAGGTCCAGAGGGATTAGGCAGAGTCTAGACAATAGTTGACCAGGAGAGGTCCAGAGGGGTTAGGCAGAGTTCAGACGATAGTCGACCAGGAGAGGTCCAGAGGGATTAGGCAGAGTCTAGACAATAGTCGACCAGGAGAGGTCCAGAGGGATTAGGCAGAGTCCAGACAATAGTTGACCAGGAGAGGTCCAGAGGGATTAGGCAGAGTCTAGACAATAGTTGACCAGGAGTGGTCCAGAGGGGTTAGGCAGAGTCCAGACGATAATTGACCAGGAGAGGTCCAGAGGGGTTAGGTAGAGTCCAGGCGATAGTCGACCAGGAGAGGTCCAGAGGGGTTAGGCAGAGTCCAGGCGATAGTCGACCAGGAGAGGTCCAGAGGGGTTAGGCAGAGTCCAGACGATAGTCGACAAGGAGAGGTCCAGAGGGATTAGGCAGAGTCCAGGTGATAGTCGACCAGGAGAGGTCCAGAGAGCTTAGGTAGAGTCCAGGCGATAGTCGACCAGGAGAGGTCCAGAGGGGTTAGGCAGAGTCCAGGCGATAGTCAACCAGGAGAGGTCCAGAGAGCTTAGGCAGAGTCCAGACGATATTCAACCAGGAGAGGTCCAGAGGGGTTAGGCAGAGTCCAGGTGATAGTCGACCAGGAGATGTCCAGAGGGGTTAGGCAGAGTCCAGACGATAGTCGACCAGGAGAGGTCCAGAGGGATTAGGCAGAGTCTAGACAATAGTTGACCAGGAGAGGTCCAGAGGGGTTAGGCAGAGTCTAGACGATAATCGACCAGGAGAGGTCCAGAGGGGTTAGGTAGAGTCCAGGCGATAGTCAACCAGGAGAGTTCCAGAGAGGTTAGGCAGAGTCCAGACGATATTCAACCAGGAGAGGTTCAGAGGGATTAGGCAGTCTAGACGATAGTCGACCAGGAGAGGTCCAGAGGGGTTAGGCAGAGTCCAGGTGATTGTTTGACCAGGAGAGGTCCAGAGGGGTTAGGCAGAGTCCAGACGATAGTTGACCAGGAGAGGTCCAGAGGGGTTAGGCAGAGTCCAGACGATAGTCGAACAGGAGAGGTCCAGAGAGGTTAGGCAGAGTCCAGACGATAGTCGACCAGGAGAGGTTCAGAGGGGTTAGGTAGTCTAGACAATAGTCGACCAGGAGAGGTCCAGAGGGATTAGGCAGAGTCCAGACAATAGTCGACCAGGAGAGGTCCAGAGGGATTAGGCAGAGTCCAGACAATAGTTGACCAGGAGAGGCCCAGAGGGATTAGGCAGAGTCTAGACAATAGTTGACCAGGAGAGGTCCAGAAGGGTTAGGCAGAGTCCAGACAATAGTCGACCAGTAGAAATCCAGAGGTGTTATGCAGAGACCAGACAATAGTCGACCAGTAGAAATCCAGAGGGGTTAGGCAGAGTCCAGACGATAGTCGACCAGGAGAAGTCCAGAGGGGTTAGGCAGAATCCAGACGATAGTCGACCAGGAGAGGTCCAGAGGGGTTAGGCAGAATCCAGACGATAGTCGACCAGGAGAAATCCAGAGGGGTTAGGCAGAGTCCAGACGATAGTTGACCAGGAGAAGTCCAGAGGGGTTAGGCAGAGTCCAGACGATAGTCGACCAGGAGAAGTCCATGGGGGTTAGGCAGAGTCCAGACGATCGCCTCGGGGGATCGATAGCCCCTTCTTCCCCTGTCACTAGTGGAGACCTGAAGGGAGGATCAGGAGGTCGAACTACAAGCCCCTGTATTCAGTGAAACATGGTTATAGTATTATAGAAGATGCAGTATCTACTGTCAGACTGCCTAGAACTCAACTCACTTCATTTCTACTGTCTTTACTATGAAATTCACAAACACAAGTATACTTATTTCCATATTTCATACTCTGTTGGTGTGCTACTGGTTTGAAGCAGAGGATCAGAGTAACAGAAAAGTATTGATGGTTGTAACATTTACCAATATGCACACACACATACACATACACATACACATACACATACACATACACATACACACACACACACACACACATCCATACAATTGTGCAACACTTTATGTAAAGTGTGTATTTTCCCTCAGGCCCTGGTCCAGACACCCCTACGGGTCCTAAGTGCCAGTGGAGGTATGAGTCGTGTGTCAGCCCCTGCTTCAGGACCTGCAGTGACCCCTCTGGAGGGGCATGTGTCACCATTCCAAAGTAAGGCAGCACAAAGTGACGCTACGAGTGCCTCCTAAATGACACCCTATTCTGTATGTAGTGCACTACTTTAGGCCAGGGCCCTCTGGTCAAAAGTAGTGCACTATATAGGGGATAGGGTGCCGTTTGGGATGCGGACTACACCATCATAGACAGAGGCTAAACCTTCCCTAACACCATGTGAATGTGAAGCCTCCAGCTCTATTGTGTAATCAGCCAGTCAGCCAGTCAGCCAGTCAGCCAACCAGCCAGTCAGCCAGTCAGCCAACCAGCCAGTCAGCCAGTCAGCCAGTCAGCCAGTCAGCCAACCAGCCAGTCAGCCAGTCAGCCAGTCAGCCAGTCAGCCAGTCAGCCAGTCAGCCAACCAGCCAGTCAGCCAACCAGCCAGTCAGCCAGTCAGCCAGTCAGCCAACCAGCCAGTCAGCCAACCAGCCAGTCAGCCAGTCAGCCAGTCAGCCAGTCAGCCAGTCAGCCAACCAGCCAGTCAGCCAACCAGCCAGTCAGCCAGTCAGTCAGTCAGCCAGCCAGTCAGCCAGTCAGCCAGTCAGCCAACCAGCCAGTCAGCCAACCAGCCAGTCAGCCAGTCAGCCAGTCAGCCAACCAGCCAGTCAGCCAACCAGCCAGTCAGCCAGTCAGCCAACCAGCCAGTCAGCCAACCAGCCAGTCAGCCAGTCAGCCAGTCAGCCAGTCAGCCAACCAGCCAGTCAGCCAACCAGCCAGTCAGTCAGCCAGCCAGTCAGTCAACCAGTCAGTCAGCCAGCCAGTCAGCCAACCAGCCAGTCAGTCAGTCAGTCAGTCAGTCGGCTACAGTACAAACAATACTCTGAGATATTTGTTTTGCAGTAATCTGATATCTTCCACAGATTTTAATACATCACTCAGAATAGTATTACTCTTTTGTAACATTTTTATTGTAGGACATACTGAAAAGACAGGTTTACATGTTCACATAGAATACATTTGTTCTAACAACATCAACAAAGACAATATCAGTACATATCATATTTATCACAACTACTCCATATCTGTCCATCTGTCACAACAATTGTGTTTCTATACTTTTAGAAAACAAAGGTGCTATCTAGGACCTAAAAGGGTTATGGAGCTGTCCTATGGAGCTGTCCTATGGAGCTGTCCTATTGGGTTCTCTTATGGGTTTCTCCTATGGGGTCAAAGAACCCTTTTGGAATCCCTTGTTTCTATACACTGTAAATGAAATGTGATGCTACTGTATAGAGAGTTGCTGGCAGTAGTTTTCAGAGCTGTGTGTTTCTCTATAGAGTGGAGGGATGTCTGCCTCTGTGTCCTGGTCACATGGTGCTGGATGAGGTCACTCAGAGATGTGTCCATGTTGAAGACTGTGAGTATCAGTATCTTTTCTGATTCTCTTCTGATTATTTTCTTGTTTCACCTCGTCTCGCTCTGCTTTCCTCTCCTCTCCTCTCCTCTCCTCTACTCTCCTCTCCTCTCCTCTCCTCTCCTCTCCTCTCCTCTCCTCTCCTCTCCTCTCCTCTCCTCTCCTCTCCTCTCCTCTCCTCTCCTCTCCTCTCCTCTCCTCTCCTCTCCTCTCCTCTCCTCTCCTCAACAACCCACTCATACATGTAAAGGTCACATGAAACATACCCCGTGCACGTGTTATTGGGCTTACCTCAAGATCTCTGAATACATAACAAGATAATTACAGTATCGTATCACATTTCTGAGACGCTGAGATATTCACAACTAACATCTGTTTAATCAAGATCAACAATCTAGTCTACCATCAACATGAGCCATGAGCCATGAGCTGTGTGGTTGAACAACTCTAGTCTACCATCAACATGAGCCATGTGCTGTGTGGTTGAAGTTTGGCCACAGGGGAGGAATGGATCACTCTCCTTCTGCTACTCTCTCTCTCTCTCTCTCTCTCTCTCTCTCTCTCTCTCTCTCTCTCTCTCTCTCTCTCTCTCTCTCTCTCTCTCTCTCTCTCTCTCTCTCTCTCTCTCTCTCTCTCTCTCGCTCTCTCTCTCTCTCTGTCTCTCTCTCTGTCTCTCTCTCTCTCTCTCTCTCTCTCTCTCTCTCTCTCTCTCTCTCTCTCTCTCTCTCTCTCTCTCTCTCTCTCTCTCTCTCTCTCTCTCTCTCTCTCCTGTTCTCTCTCCCCTCTCTTCCCCCTCTCTATCTCCCCTAGGCCAGCAGCAGTGGTTATCTAACAGTTGTTTCTTTGTTTGTGCTCTAGGCATTAAGCCACCAGTTGCTGTGCAGCCCATCACTACGGTCAGTAGCGTTGAGTCAACACCTGCAGCTGTCACTCCTTCAGCCACCACAACCACCACCACTACAACCACCACCACCACCACCACCACCACCACTACCAGCAGCCCGGCTAGCCCTGGCCTCTCCACGGCACGCTCCACCCCCTCCCCCAGCACCCCGGGTCCCCCTGGCCCCCTCACCACCACCTCCATTCAGCCTCCCTACACCACCACCCCTTCAGGCACAGGCCCCACCACTGCAGCCACCACCACCACTCGTACTGTTTCAACTTCTGCTTTGGATGCTCTGACCACCTCTGCTAAGGTACCGACCACAGTGACTGATAAGGTGGTTCCACCCAGCACCTCTTCATCAGCCGTACCGACTCCAGAGGGGACCAGCGCAGCAGCAACACCCCCAACTCCATCCCAGGCCACTACAGTGAGACCTGAGGTGGTGGAGGTTGTATCTACAGTGAAGACTCCAGCCTTACCCTCCACTACAGCAGGCAGTACAGAGAGGACGAGCGGGGCCCCCAGCTCCACTCTCAGCCCCGTAGGCCCCAGCACAGAGAGGACCAGCCAGGTCCCCTTCTCTATCACAGCTTTGTTCTGGCTCACGTCCTCCACCACCAGGCCCTCTCTACGCCCAGGGCCTACAGACACCACATTCACCAGCCCCCCTCCATCCACTGTCATGGGCCCCTGGATAAGCTCCACCGTGGGGCCTACTCAGACCAGCACCCTGCCTGCAATACCAGTCACCCCCACCAGGGTGACCACCAAGGCCACCACACGTCCAGGAGACACGGTGGCTCCAGTCTCAACCACCTCTAGTCCACGGCCAACCACAGTCTCAGAGACACCCAGGGACACAGCTAGGACTACAGCCAGGACTACAGCCAGGACTACAGCCTCTATAACCACCCCTGGTGCACCCACAGAGACAAGCGCAACACCTGTAACTGTGGAGACAACGGAGCCAACAACAACCGAAGCCCTCCCTCCTGGTGTATCGACTACAGCCGTTACCATAGTACCCTCTCTCTCACCGACCTCCACCGTTCACACCGTAACAACAACACCACCACCACCAGAACCCACTTCAAAACACACCACATTATCAACCTCACCAGTCACCCCTTTCACTACCCTCGGAACTACACCGTCCATACGCCCAGAGACAACACCACCACTCGTCTCCACGGTAACCACAGAGAAGACCGCTCACACCTCCCCTAAAGAGCTGAGGACATCCACAACTCATGTTCCCGAGCTACCGACTACCACCGCTGTTCCCATGCTGCTAACGACAACAACAATATCAACCGGCCCCACCTCAGAACAGCCGGCAGCAACCAAGAAAACAACGAGAGCACCGGTCTCCACGGCAACAGCGGAACCCTTGGCAACGACCCGTATAACCGTGACGACAGCTGTAGTCTCACCTGTGATGGTCACAGACACGGTAACAGCAACATCTCAACCGAGAACAACAGCTACGGCCTACACTGAAAGGACTTCCTGGTCCGGCGGTGTTCCAACCACTGAGAGAACCACAGAACACACAACCACAACCGCATACCCAACCAAAGATGTGGACTGGAGACTGACCACTACAACTACTGCCGGTCCCCCGACCGTACGAACCACAACAACTCAACCCATCCCACCAGAAATCTCTGGTACGACCACCAAACCTCCAGAGGCTGTGGTAACGACCACAGAGTCCACCCAGACCACCCTCTCCATCTCTCCTTCCATCTCGACCACAGAGTCCACCCAGACCACCTTCACCTCTCCTTCCGTCTCGACCACAACAGGAGCAGTGGTCCCAACCACAACCTCAACCACATCACCTGTATCACCGGTTTCACCAACAGAGACCACCACAACCGTGCCAGGAACACCAGTGGCTGTAGGGACCGTAACGACCCAGCCCCCCACCACACTGAAGACCACGGAGCCTTGGAGGCCCCCCCACAGCGAAACCTCCTCCACCCCCTCCATCCCCTCCACTCCTTCTACCCCTATCTCTAGCACAGAGAGGGTAACCACACCTGAGGTCCCAGTGAAACCTGACGTCAGTACAGAACTAGTGGTCTCTCCACACCATGTCATCTCCACTACCACCACTGATGCACTTCACCCTGTTGCTACATCTACGGAGCCAGGCATCACCACAACAACCTCGGTTACCATGACGACCACTGCCAAAACCACCGCAGCTCCGGCCGAGACTTCAACCTCCGCAGTTTCAACCTCCAGGACGGAGAGACCTCCTGCGACACCCGAACCCCCAACCGTACCTGGTGTACCTGGGGAACCAGCGTTACCTCTCACCACCACGGTCCCCACAACAACTGTCCCACCTTTACCTGGTGTCCATACGACCACCGTCACACCTGTACCTGGTGTCCCAGTGACCACTGCCATCAGACCGGTGACCATCCGACCGCTAACAGAGACCACTAGCGTCCCTCCGGATACAGGAAGGGTGGAGGTATCCTCTACTACTGCCACAACAACTACACAAGAACCAACTTCTTCCTGGTCTGGTCCAGTGACCACAACCCCCTCCTCCGCCTCCTCCACGTCAGCCCCCAGACCCACTAGCCACCCAGAGAGAGTCACTACCAGAGTGGTGTCTACTTCTAAAGTGGTCTCCACTACCGCAGCCCCCTCAACGACCGAGACCACCCACAGACCAATGACAACAACACACAGGACAACAACAGGCAGGGTTCCCATGACGACATCCAGAACCGCCACAACGGTGAGGTCCACCGCCAGACCGAGCACTGATAGGGTAACTGTAGGCGCAAGGACTCCGGGAGTTCCGGGGGTTCCGACAGCGACGACCACACCCGGTCCTCCTACAGTCGCTCCTCCTAGCCTGGGCACAGCTACCGTCTCAGCGGTTGTTCCGACCACGACCGCTCGTACCACGACCAAACCGGTCACCACTGCCAGAACCACAGAATATGCAGCAGACGTTAGCAGCGGTGCCGCCGCTCCAACCGGCACTGGCACAACCACAACCGCTTCTGTTCCCGTTCCCAGCATGACCGCGGTCCCCACAGGACCCACAGGAGTGACCGCAGAACCATCCACATCCACCACGACTACACCAGAAGGAATAGTACCATCCACCACCAGAGAGACAGGGGTAACTCCAGCAGCCACTGGGGGCACAACAACAACAACAACAACAAGGACTCCTTCGCCTGACCTGCTGACCTCTACAGAGGTCGCAGCCACTCCAGGGGTCACACCGAAGGTCACGCCAGAGGTGACAGCAGCTTCCTCAGTCCCCGCCTTGACCCCGACTGCCACCCCGCCCTCCACTACAGAGCCAGAGAGAGTGGACAGCGTAGACACCACTACACCAAAGACTCCATCGCTATCACCAGTGTCCCCGTATACCTCATCAGAGACAACCACGTCACCATCGGTAGTGTCGCCATATACCACGACAGAGCGTGTCGGACCTACGGCAGAGGTTACTACATCCATGGCAGTGTCCTCAACTAGGATGTGTACTGTGAGTATACCAAGTCCTCTCTCCTTTCCTCTCTTCTCCTCTGTCCGTCTAGACGAGAGCTCTTCTCTATGTAGGCTCATCCTTGTGACTATCTGAAAAGTCCAGGCCTCTCTGTAGGCTCAGTCGTCTCAGACTACTAGTGGTCCTCTGTAGCTCAGCTGGTAGAGCACGGCGCTTGTAACGCCAGGGTAGTGGGTTCGATCCCCGGGACCACCCATACACAAAAATGTATGCACGCATGACTGTAAGTCGCTTTGGATAAAAGCGTCTGCTTAGTGGCATATTATTATTATTATTGTTACTACCCTAGTCGTCTCAGCCTACTACCCTGTTTACTAACTCTCTACAGTCTTCTAACTGCTTGTTCGTACATGGTTTAACTCTCGTGAACGTCTTGATTTTTCTTTGTTTTCGTTCAGTAAACTGTATAGCACGTTGTTCAGTCTGTTCCTGTAGTAACTGTTGTTCTTTCCCCTCTCAGCCTCCCTATTCGGAGATCGTAGATGAGTGTACCAAGTACCTCTGTGTGAGCGGCCAGCTGGTCCTATTCAACATGTCCCAGAACTGCCTGTATAACTCCACCCCTCCTAACTGCGGCCTGCTCGGCTTCGCCGTCCTGGTCAACGGGGACAAGTGCTGCCCGCAGTGGGACTGCCCATGTGAGGACAACTGCTAGCCTGCACACATTTACAGGAGCAGACACACACACACACACGCCCACCAGTGGAGGCTGGTGGGAGGAGCTATAGGAGGACTCGTTGTAACGGCTGGAATGGAATAAAAGGAAGGGAGTCAAATGTGGTTTCAATGGTTTTAATACCGTTCCATTAATTCCATTCCAGCCATTACAACGAGCCCGTCCTCCTATAGCTCCTCCCACCAGCCTCCACTGATGCGCACACACACGCACACACACCCACCCTCCCCGTCAAGCGTTTCTCACTCGTAGTGTCCTGTTTCTCACTGGTGCTGTCCTGTCTCCTCCAGGTCGCTGCTCAGTGTTCCCCGACCTGAACGTGATCACGTTTGATGGTAACAGCGTGGCCATCTACAAGGCCACCTCCTATATCGTGACCCAGCTGCCCAACGAGACCATCAGCATCGTGGTCCAGGAATGCCCCGCTGACTCAGACACGGTGAGGACCAAGGCTACGTTAGGTAACTGTAACCCCGGTGCCCCCAAAATTGGCCGCCTCAGAGAAAGTGAGACCATGAAGCTATAGACTTTACAGTAGGTGACTGTAACCCCGGTGTCCCCAAAATGGCCGCCTCAGAGAAAGTGAGGCCATGAAGCTATAGACTTTACAGTAGGTGACTGTAACCCCGGTGTCCCCAAAATGGCCGCCTCAGAGAAAGTGAGGCCATGAAGCTATAGACTTTACAGTAGGTGACTGTAACCCCGGTGTCCCCAAAATGGCCGCCTCAGAGAAAGTGAGGCCATGAAGCTATAGACTTTACAGTAGGTAACTGTAATACCGGTGTCCCCAAAATGGCCGCCTCAGACACAGTGAGGCCATATACTGTATCTACAGTACCTTTACAGCAAGTATTTCAGTGGCCATAATACATCAATATGGTGGTGAAGGACATCCTTGTCTTACACCCATATATCATGTAATATTCTCAGGAAATGATCATTATTTATTATTCTTTCACATGTCGAGTAGTTGTATATGACTTTAATCCATTTTATTAGAGATTCTTAAACTTTGTAAATCGAAACACAGAAAGTAATAAGAATGTTTATTTTTCTGTTTCCATCCGAAGCTGCTGTGGAATTTCACCAACCTGTGTCTGGTGGTTTTGAACATTACCCACAAGTCCAACCACCTGGTCATCAACAGACTGCAGCGGAGGGTCAGTCTGTTCCTTCATCTCTTCTTCTTCATCTCTTCCTGTCTCTCTCAGTCTAAATAGCCCTTCATTCACCAATTTAACTATGGACAGAAAGACACATACTAAGTCAATGTAAACCTGGGGCGGTAGGTAGCTTGGCGGTTAAGAGCGTCGTGCCAGTAACCCGAAAGGTCGCTGGTTCTAATCCCCGAGCCGACTAGGTGAAAAATCTGTCGATGTGCCCTTGAGCAAGGCACTTAACCCTAATTGCTCCTGTAAGTCGCTCTAGATAAGAGCGTCTGCTAAATGACGTAAAGAGTTCACCAAAGACCTAACAAGGGATGAGATGTTAATTAACTTGCCGTACACAGTAGCATTTCTAGGCCTATCTATTTTAGGAAATGTATTTAGAACTACAGTACCCCTCAACATATAGAATTTTGACATTTATTTTCTCTCTCTCTCAGCTGTATGTGAACTCGAGGTACGCCAAGCCGAGGTTCAAGAAGTTTGGCTTTGAGATCCTGGACACGGGCAACATGTATCTGATCCGTACGCCAGCGGGCCTGAAACTGCAGTGGTTCCACAGCACGGGCATGATGGTCATCGAGACGGAGAGCTACAGCAATAAACTGCCCACCATGGGCCTCTGTGGTATGTGGTATAGTTAGACCTTACCAGGACACTGGCATGTGGCTTACCAGGACACTGGCATGTGGCTTACCAGGACACTGGCATGTGGCTTACCAGGACACTGGCATGTGGCTTACCAGGACACTGGCATGTGGCTTACCAGGACACTGGCATGTGGCTTACCAGGACACTGGCATGTGGCTTACCAGGACACTGGCATGTGGCTTACCAGGACACTGGCATGTGGCTTACCAGGACACTGGCATGTGGCTTACCAGGACACTGGCATGTGGCTTACCAGGACACTGGCATGTGGCTTACCAGGACACTGGCATGTGGCTTACCAGGACACTGGTATGTGGCTTACCAGGACACTGGTATGTGGCTTACCAGGACACTGGCATCCATTTGAAGTGGAGTGTGGTATGGAGGCTGGTTATAGGCTGCTTCCCAAATGGTACCCTATTCCATATTTATACCACTCATTTTGCCCGGGCCTTGGTCAAAGGTAGTGCACTAGGGACAGGGAGCCATTTGGGATGAAACATAAGACCTCACCTGCTATAACCATTCAGGAAGGTTGAGTAGGGGCCTTAGATTGAGAAGGGGCCATAGATAAAGTAGGGGCCATGGATTGATTAGGGTCACTGAGATGTTGTGCGTGTTTCAGAGGTGAACGTGCCATTCCTGAAATAATAACGCTGTTTCATCTTCTGCCCCCCCCCCCACCAGGCCGCTGTGATGGTAACCCAGCCAATGACCTGATGCTGTCCAATGGGACGACAGTCGGGGAGAGCGAGGACCCAGCGGTGTTCATCGACAGCTGGCAGGTCCCCAACACCACTAGTTACATCAGCCACAGCCGGCGCAGAGAAGTCAACTGTTCCACCAGCGACTGTTCCCAGTGCATGGCCATGCTCCGAAACACCTCCTTCAGCCCCTGCCATGCTTTCGTAGGTTCACTGCCTCTCTCTCCCTCATCGTACAGTCCCCCCCCCCCCCCCCCCCACCCCAATACAGTACTGTAGATGTTTAAACATGGAACAAGATGATTGAAAACGTTATGTTGTGTTTCTTATAATGTACTGCAGGTTCTACCCAGTACGTTCTGTGAGGTGTGGGTACGTGATGTGGAGTACGTGAACAACCCGTGTGTAGCGCTGGCTGCCTACGTGGCATCTTGTCACAAGTTCAATGTCTGCATCGAGTGGAGGAGCCCAGACTACTGCCGTAAGGACTGGGTTTATTGTACTGCGCTAACTGCCAGCATGGCTTCCAAGCACAGTCAGACACATAAAGGCACTTAAACTTACAGTATCATGTTTTAATGTCAGTCAATACACTTACAGTATCATGTTTTAATGTCAGTCAATACACTTACAGTATCATGTTTTAATGTCAGTCAATACACTTACAGTATCATGTTTTAATGTCAGTCAATACACTTACAGTATCATGTTTTAATGTCAGTCAATACACTTACAGTATCATGTTTTAATGTCAGTCAATACACTTACAGTATAATGTTTTAATGTCAGTCAATACACTTACAGTATAACGTTTTAATGTCAGTCAATACACTTACAGTATCATGTTTTAATGTCAGTCAATACACTTACAGTATCATGTTTTAATGTCAGTCAATACACTTACAGTATCATGTTTTAATGTCAGTCAATACACTTACAGTATCATGTTTTAATGTCAGTCAATACACTTACAGTATCATGTTTTAATGTCAGTCAATACACTTACAGTATCATGTTTTTAATGTCAGTCAATACACTTACAGTATCATGTTTTAATGTCAGTCAATACACTTACAGTATCATGTTTTAATGTCAGTCAATACACTTACAGTATCATGTTTTAATGTCAGTCAATACACTTACAGTATCATGTTTTAATGTCAGTCAATACACTTACAGTATAATGTTTTAATGTCAGTCAATACACTTACAGTATCATGTTTTAATGTCAGTCAATACACTTACAGTATAATGTTTTAATGTCAGTCAATACACTTACAGTATCATGTTTTAATGTCAGTCAATACACTTACAGTATCATGTTTTAATGTCAGTCAATACACTTACAGTATAATGTTTTAATGTCAGTCAATACACTTACAGTGTAATGTTTTAATGTCAGTCAATACACTTACAGTATCATGTTTTAATGTCAGTCAATACACTTACAGTATCATGTTTTAATGTCAGTCAATACACTTACAGTATCATGTTTTAATGTCAGTCAATACACTTACAGTATCATGTTTTAATGTCAGTCAATACACTTACAGTACCATGTTTTAATGTCAGTCAATACACTTACAGTATCATGTTTTAATGTCAGTCAATACACTTACAGTATCATGTTTTAATGTCAGTCAATACACTTACAGTATCATGTTTTAATGTCAGTCAATACACTTACAGTATCATGTTTTAATGTCAGTCAATACACTTACAGTATCATGTTTTAATGTCAGTCAATACACTTACAGTATCATGTTTTAATGTCAGTCAATACACTTACAGTATCATGTTTTAATGTCAGTCAATACACTTACAGTATCATGTTTTAATGTCAGTCAATACACTTACAGTATCATGTTTTAATGTCAGTCAATACACTTACAGTATCATGTTTTAATGTCAGTCAATACACTTACAGTGTAATGTTTTAATGTCAGTCAATACACTTACAGTGTAATGTTTTAATGTCAGTCAATACACTTACAGTATCATGTTTTAATGTCAGTCAATACACTTACAGTGTAATGTTTTAATGTCAGTCAATACACTTACAGTGTAATGTTTTAATGTCAGTCAATACACTTACAGTGTAATGTTTTAATGTCAGTCAATACACTTACAGTATCATGTTTTAATGTCAGTCAATACACTTACAGTATAATGTTTTAATGTCAGTCAATACACTTACAGTATCATATTTTAATGTCAGTCAATACACTTACAGTATCATGTTTTAATGTCAGTCAATACACTTACAGTATAATGTTTTAATGTCAGTCAATACACTTACAGTATCATGTTTTAATGTCAGTCAATACACTTACAGTGTAATGTTTTAATATCAGTCAATACACTTACAGTATAATGTTTTAATGTCAGTCAATACACTTACAGTATCATGTTTTAATGTCAGTTAATACACTTACAGTGTAATGTTTTAATGTCAGTCAATACACTTACAGTATAATGTTTTAATGTCAGTCAATACACTTACAGTATAATGTTTTAATGTCAGTCAATACACTTACAGTACCATGTTTTAATGTCAGTCAATATACTTACAGTATAATGTTTTAATGTCAGTCAATACACTTACAGTATAATGTTTTAATGTCAGTCAATACACTTACAGTATAATGTTTTAATGTCAGTCAATACACTTACAGTGTAATGTTTTAATGTCAGTCAATACACTTACAGTATAATGTTTTAATGTCAGTCAATACACTTACAGTACCATGTTTTAATGTCAGTCAATACACTTACAGTATAATGTTTTAATGTCAGTCAATACACTTACAGTATCATGTTTTAATGTCAGTCAATACACTTACAGTATAATGTTTTAATGACAGTCAATACACTTACAGTATCATGTTTTAATGTCAGTCAATACACTTACAGTATCATGTTTTAATGTCAGTCAATACACTTACAGTATAATGTTTTAATGACAGTCAATACACTTACAGTACCATGTTTTAATGTCAGTCAATACACTTACAGTATCATGTTTTAATGTCAGTCAATATACTTACAGTATCATGTTTTAATGTCAGTCAATACACTTACAGTATAATGTTTTAATGACAGTCAATACACTTACAGTATCATGTTTTAATGTCAGTCAATATACTTACAGTATCATGTTTTAATGTCAGTCAATACACTTACAGTATAATGTTTTAATGACAGTCAATACACTTACAGTATAATGTTTTAATGTCAGTCAATACACTTACAGTATCATGTTTTAATGTCAGTCAATATACTTACATTATCATGTTTTAATGTCAGTCAATACACTTACAGTATAATGTTTTAATGACAGTCAATACACTTACAGTACCATGTTTTAATGTCAGTCAATACACTTACAGTACCATGTTTTAATGTCAGTCAATATACTTACAGTATCATGTTTTAATGTCAGTCAATACACTTACAGTATCATGTTTTAATGTCAGTCAATACACTTACAGTATCATGTTTTAATGTCAGTCAATACACTTACAGTATCATGTTTTAATGTCAGTCAATACACTTACAGTATCATGTTTTAATGTCAGTCAATACACTTACAGTATCATGTTTTAATGTCAGTCAATACACTTACAGTATCATGTTTTAATGTCAGTCAATACACTTACAGTATAACGTTTTAATGTCAGTCAATACACTTACAGTATCATGTTTTAATGTCAGTCAATACACTTACAGTATAATGTTTTAATGTCAGTCAATACACTTACAGTATAACGTTTTAATGTCAGTCAATACACTTACAGTATCATGTTTTAATGTCAGTCAATACACTTACAGTATCATGTTTTAATGTCAGTCAATACACTTACAGTATAATGTTTTAATGACAGTCAATACACTTACAGTATCATGTTTTAATGTCAGTCAATATACTTACAGTATCATGTTTTAATGTCAGTCAATACACTTACAGTATAATGTTTTAATGACAGTCAATACACTTACAGTATAATGTTTTAATGTCAGTCAATACACTTACAGTATCATGTTTTAATGTCAGTCAATATACTTACATTATCATGTTTTAATGTCAGTCAATACACTTACAGTATAATGTTTTAATGACAGTCAATACACTTACAGTACCATGTTTTAATGTCAGTCAATACACTTACAGTACCATGTTTTAATGTCAGTCAATATACTTACAGTATCATGTTTTAATGTCAGTCAATACACTTACAGTATCATGTTTTAATGTCAGTCAATACACTTACAGTATCATGTTTTAATGTCAGTCAATACACTTACAGTATCATGTTTTAATGTCAGTCAATACACTTACAGTATCATGTTTTAATGTCAGTCAATACACTTACAGTATCATGTTTTAATGTCAGTCAATACACTTACAGTATCATGTTTTAATGTCAGTCAATACACTTACAGTATAACGTTTTAATGTCAGTCAATACACTTACAGTATCATGTTTTAATATCAGTCAATACACTTACAGTATAATGTTTTAATGTCAGTCAATACACTTACAGTATAACGTTTTAATGTCAGTCAATACACTTACAGTATCATGTTTTAATGTCAGTCAATACACTTACAGTATAATGTTTTAATGTCAGTCAATACACTTACAGTATAATGTTTTAATGTCAGTCAATACACTTACAGTATGATGTTTTAATGTCAGTCAATGTTATTGTGTAAAGCAAAAGGCAAAGTTCTGAATTATGGACAATTAAGTTCTTTGCATCACATACAAATAATACTGAATCAAGCTCCGCCGCCTGTCGTGGTTATGATAGTGTTTATGACCAGTTTAAAGCAGTGTTGTCTCTCCTCTCCTGTCCCAGCCTTCATATGTCCAGACCAGCTGCGTTACCAGGCCTGTCTGCCTGCTTGTACAGCGCAGTCCTGCTCCAACCATGACTTTGACTACGACCCTGAGCAGTGTTCAGGCCTGACAGAGGGATGTGTCTGTCCTGAGGGCACTCTGCTCCATCGACCCTACTCTGCCCTCTGCATCCCCCCTGAGAAGTGTGGTAAGCCTTCACTGATCAACCTCCGCATCGCACAGACAATCAAACCAACACTGGTCAAAATTCATATGATACAAAGCACCCGGTACGGTTCGGTCTGGTCTGGTCTGGTCTGGTCTGGTCTGGTCTGGTCTTTAGTGGAATGCACTTATTGTAAATCACGCTGAATAAGAGCATCTGATTAATGACTATTGTGGATGAAAGTGAAAATACATCTTCCACTTCAATACATTGTTATCTGTGTGTGTCTCTCCCAGCCTGTACGGACAGTTGGGGTGCACCCCGTGCTCCTGGTGAGGTGTGGAAGGCGTCTAAAGATGGCTGCTGTATGTACCGCTGTGACAACGACAGTATCGTGCCCGTGGAGTATAACTGTTCTGCCGTGCCTCAGCCGCTCTGCCGCAGGGCCGGGGAAGTGGTACTCAGTCTGACAGACGACACTTCCTGCTGCCCACAGAAAGCCTGCAGTAAGAAACTGCCACATTGTACAGTACACTGTCAAATTCAAGTTAGGTTAACCTAAAACATAGTTGGTTCAACCAGGTAACGTGAACCAACTTAGCAAAGTCGGCTGCTGTCCTATGAAAGCCTGCAGTAAGACTGTCACACGTTGACTCTACTCAAAAATAATGAAACTGATGGCCTTGTGAAGGAACTTGAAGAGTTGAGAGCTCAACTCAATGTCAACAGGAACTTGAGTTCCACTTTCACAATTTAGGAAGGGTGATTAGATGGCCATGATGTATTGTGATTGGTTTGTATTGATCTGATGGTGTTCCTCTGTCTGTCTGTCTGTCATCCAGTTTGTAACCATACCCTGTGTGACATCTTCCCCCCGGAGTGTCAATATGGAGAGAAGCTGGTGTCTTACTTCAGAGAGGACTCCTGCTGTCCAGACTACGTCTGTGGTGAGTGGACCTTTCTTCTGTATAATCACCACCACTAGGCTATCTGATGATACTAGACTATATGATGATACTAGACTATATGATGATACTAGACTATATGATGATACCAGGCTATATGATGATACTAGACTATATGATGATACCAGGCTATATGATGATACCAGGCTATATGATGATACTAGACTATATGATGATACCAGGCTATATGATGATACTAGACTATATGATGATACCAGGCTATATGATGATACTAGACTATATGATGATACTAGGCTATATGATGATACTAGACTATATGATGATACTAGGCTATATGATGATACTAGACTATATGATGATACTAGACTATATGATGATACTAGACTATATGATGATACCAGGCTATATGATGATACTAGACTATATGATGATACTAGACTATATGATGATACTAGACTATATGATGATACTAGACTATATGATGATACTAGACTATATGATGATACCAGGCTATATGATGATACTAGACTATATGATGATACCAGGCTATATGATGATACTAGACTATATGATGATACCAGGCTATATGATGATACTAGACTATATGATGATACTAGACTATATGATGATACTAGACTATATGATGATACTAGACTATATGATGATACTAGACTATATGATGATACCAGGCTATATGATGATACTAGACTATATGATGATACCAGACTATATGATGATACTAGACTATATGATGATACCAGGCTATATGATGATACCAGGCTATATAATGATACTAGACTATATGATGATACTAGACTATATGATGATACTAGACTATATGATGATACTAGACTATATGATGATACTAGACTATATGATGATACTAGACTATATGATGATACTAGACTATATGATGATACCAGGCTATATGATGATACTAGACTATATGATGATACCAGACTATATGATGATACTAGACTATATGATGATACCAGGCTATATGATGATACCAGGCTATATAATGATACTAGACTATATGATGATACTAGACTATATGATGATACCAGGCTATATGATGATACCAGGCTATATGATGATACTAGGCTATATGATGATACTAGACTATATGATGATACTAGACTATATGATGATACTAGGCTATATGATGATACTAGACTATATGATGATACTAGACTATATGATGATACTAGACTATATGATGATACTAGACTATATGATGATACTAGACTATATGATGATACCAGACTATATGATGATACTAGACTATATGATGATACTAGACTATATGATGATACTAGACTATATGATGATACCAGGCTATATGATGATACCAGGCTATATGATGATACTAGACTATATGATGATACTAGACTATATGATGATACTAGACTATATGATGATACCAGGCTATATGATGATACTAGGCTATATGATGATACTAGACTATATGATGATACTAGACTATATGATGATACTAGACTATATGATGATACCAGGCTATATGATGATACTAGACTATATGATGATACCAGGCTATATGATGATACCAGGCTATATGATGATACTAGACTATATGATGATACCAGGCTATATGATGATACCAGACTATATGATGATACTAGACTATATGATGATACTAGACTATATGATGATACTAGACTATATGATGATACTAGACTATATGATGATACCAGGCTATATGATGATACTAGACTATATGATGATACCAGGCTATATGATGATACTAGACTATATGATGATACTAGACTATATGATGATACTAGACTATATGATGATACTAGACTATATGATGATACTAGACTATATGATGATACCAGGCTATATGATGATACTAGACTATATGATGATACCAGGCTATATGATGATACTAGACTATATGATGATACCAGACTATATGATGATACTAGACTATATGATGATACTAGGCTATATGATGATACTAGACTATATGATGATACTAGGCTATATGATGATACTAGACTATATGATGATACTAGACTATATGATGATACCAGGCTATATGATGATACTAGACTATATGATGATACCAGGCTATATGATGATACTAGACTATATGATGATACCAGACTATATGATGATACTAGACTATATGATGATACTAGGCTATATGATGATACTAGACTATATGATGATACTAGGCTATATGATGATACTAGACTATATGATGATACTAGACTATATGATGATACTAGGCTATATGATGATACTAGACTATATGATGATACTAGACTATATGATGATACTAGACTATATGATGATACTAGACTATATGATGATACTAGGCTATATGATGATACCAGGCTATATGATGATACTAGGCTATATGATGATACCAGGCTATATGATGATACCAGGCTATATGATGATACTAGACTATATGATGATACTAGACTATATGATGATACTAGACTATATGATGATACTAGACTATATGATGATACTAGGCTATATGATGATACTAGACTATATGATGATACCAGGCTATATGATGATACTAGGCTATATGATGATACTAGACTATATGATGATACTAGACTATATGATGATACTAGACTATATGATGATACCAGGCTATATGATGATACTAGACTATATGATGATACTAGGCTATATGATGATACTAGACTATATGATGATACTAGACTATATGATGATACTAGACTATATGATGATACTAGACTATATGATGATACTAGACTATATGATGATACCAGGCTATGTGAAGATACCAGGCTATATGATGATACCAGGCTATATGATGATACTAGGCTATATGATGATACTAGACTATATGATGATACCAGACTATATGATGATACCAGGCTATATGATGATACTAGACTATATGATGATACTAGACTATATGATGATACCAGGCTATATGATGATACTAGACTATATGATGATACTAGACTATATGATGATACTAGACTATATGATGATACTAGGCTATATGATGATACTAGACTATATGATGATACTAGGCTATATGATGATACTAGACTATATGATGATACTAGACTATATGATGATACTAGACTATATGATGATACTAGACTATATGATGATACCAGGCTATATGATGATACTAGACTATATGATGATACCAGGCTATATGATGATACTAGACTATATGATGATACCAGGCTATATGATGATACTAGACTATATGATGATACTAGACTATATGATGATACTAGACTATATGATGATACTAGACTATATGATGATACTAGACTATATGATGATACCAGACTATATGAAGATACTAGACTATATGATGATACCAGGCTATATGATGATACTAGACTATATGATGATACCAGGCTATATGATGATACTAGACTATATGATGATACTAGGCTATATGAAGATACTAGACTATATGATGATACCAGGCTATATGATGATACTAGACTATATGAAGATACTAGACTATATGATGATACCAGGCTATATGATGATACTAGACTATATGAAGATACTAGACTATATGATGATACCAGACTATATGATGATACTAGACTATATGATGATACCAGGCTATATGATGATACTAGACTATATGATGATACCAGGCTATATGATGATACTAGACTATATGATGATACCAGGCTATATGATGATACCAGGCTATATGATGATACCAGGCTATATGATGATACCAGGCTATATGATGATACCAGGCTATATGATGATACTAGACTATGATGATACCAGGCTATATGATGATACTAGACTATATGATGATACCAGGCTATATGATGATACTAGACTATATGATGATACTAGACTATATGATGATACTAGACTATATGATGATACTAGACTATATGATGATACTAGACTATATGATGATACTAGACTATATGAAGATACTAGACTATATGATGATACTAGACTATATGATGATACTAGACTATATGAAGATACTAGACTATATGATGATACTAGACTATATGATGATACTAGACTATATGATGATACTAGACTATATGATGATACTAGACTATATGATGATACCAGGCTATATGATGATACTAGGCTATATGATGATACCAGGCTATATGATGATACTAGACTATATGATGATACTAGACTATATGAAGATACTAGACTATATGATGATACTAGACTATATGATGATACTAGACTATATGATGATACTAGGCTATATGATGATACTAGACTATATGATGATACTAGACTATATGATGATACCAGGCTATATGATGATACTAGACTATATGATGATACTAGGCTATATGATGATACTAGGCTATATGATGATACTAGACTATATGATGATACCAGACTATATGATGATACCAGGCTATATGATGATACCAGGCTATATGATGATACTAGACTATATGATGATACTAGACTATATGATGATACTAGACTATATGATGATACTAGACTATATGATGATACTAGACTATATGATGATACCAGGCTATATGATGATACTAGACTATATGATGATACTAGACTATATGATGATACTAGACTATATGATGATACTAGACTATATGATGATACTAGACTATATGATGATACCAGGCTATATGATGATACTAGACTATATGATGATACTAGACTATATGATGATACTAGACTATATGATGATACTAGACTATATGATGATACCAGGCTATATGATGATACTAGACTATATGATGATACTAGACTATATGATGATACCAGGCTATATGATGATACTAGACTATATGAAGATACTAGACTATATGATGATACCAGGCTATATGATGATACTAGACTATATGAAGATACTAGACTATATGATGATACCAGACTATATGATGATACTAGACTATATGATGATACCAGGCTATATGATGATACTAGACTATATGATGATACCAGACTATATGATGATACTAGACTATATGATGATACCAGGCTATATGATGATACTAGACTATATGATGATACTAGGCTATATGATGATACTAGACTATCTGATGATACTAGGCTATATGATGATACTAGACTATATGATGATACTAGACTATATGATGATACCAGGCTATATGATGATACTAGGCTATATGATGATACTAGACTATATGATGATACTAGACTATATGATGATACTAGACTATATGATGATACTAGGCTATATGATGATACCAGGCTATATGATGATACCAGGCTATATGATGATACTAGACTATATGATGATACTAGACTATATGAAGATACTAGACTATATGATGATACTAGGCTATATGATGATACTAGACTATATGATGATACTAGACTATATGATGATACCAGGCTATATGATGATACTAGACTATATGATGATACCAGGCTATATGATGATACCAGGCTATATGAAGATACTAGGTCATGGAGATACATTTTTTTACATTTTACATTTTAGTCATTTAGCAGACGCTCTTATCCATAGTGACTTACATGATAATTAGATGTTTAATTAATTATGTTTATTGTGCATTGTCCCTGTAAAGTAAATTCCACTAATATACTGTATAGACGAAGTGCATTGAATATATTGGAAATATGGATTGAATATGTTTAAAATATGTGGTGTGTGTGTTGTGTACAGAGTGTGACCCAGAGCGCTGTGAGTCAGATATCCCTGCCTGCAGAGAGGACCAGACCCTCATCGCAACCAGGGCTGATGGCAGCTGCTGCCTGGCACACATCTGTAGTGAGTTAACCACGACCACAACATAACCACAACACAACCACAACACAACCACGACCACAACATAACCACAACACAACATAACCACAACACAACCACAACACAACCACGACCACAACACAACCACAACATAACCACAACACAACATAACCACAACACAACATAACCACAACACAACCACAACACAACCACGACCACAACATAACCACAACACAACCACGACACAACCACGACACAACATAACCACAACACAACCACAACATAACCACAACACAACCACAACACAACCACAACATAACCACAACACAACCACAACACAACCACGACCACAACATGACCACAACACAACCACAACACAACCACGACCACGACCACAACATAACCACAACACAACCACAACATAACTACAACACAACCACAACACAACCACAACATAACCACAACACAACCACAACATAACCACAACACAATCATGACCACAACATAACCACAACCATAACCACAACACAACCATGACAGACCTGCACCATCCCACACATAACCACAATACAATTATTTGTCATGCCATCACACACATTGTTAACGTTACGTGTTTTTCTGTCAAACTGTGGTGTGTGTTCTTTCTCCAGTGTGTTAATGTGTTCTTTCTCCAGTGTGTTGATGTGTTCTTTCTCCAGTGTGTTGATGTATTCTTTCTCCAGTGTGTTAATGTGTTCTTTCTCCAGTGTGTTGATGTGTTCTTTCTCCAGTGTGTTGATGTGTTCTTTCTCCAGTGTGTTGATGTGTGTTCTTTCTCCAGTGTGTTAATGTGTTCTTTCTCCAGTGTGTTGATGTGTTCTTTCTCCAGTGTGTTGATGTGTTATTTCTCCAGTGTGTTGATGTGTGTTCTTTCTCCAGTGTGTTAATGTGTTCTTTCTCCAGTGTGTTGATGTGTTCTTTCTCCAGTGTGTTGATGTGTTCTTTCTCCAGTGTGTTAATGTGTTCTTTCTCCAGTGTGTTGATGTGTTCTTTCTCCAGTGTGTTAATGTGTTCTTTCTCCAGTGTGTTGATGTGTTCTTTCTCCAGTGTGTTGATGTGTTCTTTCTCCAGTGTGTTGATGTGTTCTTTCTCCAGTGTGTTGATGTGTTCTTTCTCCAGTGTGTTGATGTGTTCTTTCTCCAGTGTGTTAATGTGTTCCTTCTCCAGTGTGTTGATGTGTTCTTTCTCCAGTGTGTTGATGTGTTCTTTCTCCAGTGTGTTAATGTGTTCTTTCTCCAGTGTGTTGATGTGTTCTTTCTCCAGTGTGTTAATGTGTTCTTTCTCCAGTGTGTTGATGTGTGTTCTTTCTCCAGTGTGTTGATGTGTTCTTTCTCCAGTGTGTTAATGTGTTCTTTCTCCAGTGTGTTGATGTGTGTTCTTTCTCCAGTGTGTTGATGTGTGTTCTTTCTCCAGTGTGTTAATGTGTTCTTTCTCCAGTGTGTTAATGTTTTCTTTCTCCAGTGTGTTAATGTGTTCTTTCTCCAGTGTGTTGATGTGTTCTTTCTCCAGTGTGTTAATGTGTTCTTTCTCCAGTGTGTTGATGTGTGTTCTTTCTCCAGTGTGTTAATGTGTTCTTTCTCCAGTGTGTTGATGTGTTCTTTCTCCAGTGTGTTGATGTGTGTTCTTTCTCCAGTGTGTTAATGTGTTCTTTCTCCAGTGTGTTGATGTGTTCTTTCTCCAGTGTGTTGATGTGTTCTTTCTCCAGTGTGTTAATGTGTTCTTTCTCCAGTGTGTTGATGTGTGTTCTTTCTCCAGTGTGTTAATGTGTTCTTTCTCCAGTGTGTTAATGTGTTCTTTCTCCAGTGTGTTGATGTGTTCTTTCTCCAGTGTGTTAATGTGTTCTTTCTCCAGTGTGTTAATGTGTTCTTTCTCCAGTGTGTTAATGTGTTCTTTCTCCAGTGTGTTAATGTGTTCTTTCTCCAGTGTGTTAATGTGTGTTATTTCTCCAGTGTGTTGATGTGTTCTTTCTCCAGTGTGTTAATGTGTTCTTTCTCCAGTGTGTTGATGTGTTCTTTCTCCAGTGTGTTAATGTGTTCTTTCTCCAGTGTGTTGATGTGTGTTCTTTCTCCAGTGTGTTGATGTGTTCTTTCTCCAGTGTGTTAATGTGTTCTTTCTCCAGTGTGTTAATGTGTTCTTTCTCCAGTGTGTTGATGTGTTCTTTCTCCAGTGTGTTAATGTGTTCTTTCTCCAGTGTGTTAATGTGTTCTTTCTCCAGTGTGTTGATGTGTTCTTTCTCCAGTGTGTTGATGTGTTCTTTCTCCAGTGTGTTGATGTGTTCTTTCTCCAGTGTGTTGATGTGTTCTTTCTCCAGTGTGTTAATGTGTGTTATTTCTCCAGTGTGTTGATGTGTTCTTTCTCCAGTGTGTTAATGTGTTCTTTCTCCAGTGTGTTAATGTGTGTTCTTTCTCCAGTGTGTTGATGTGTTCTTTCTCCAGTGTGTTAATGTGTTCTTTCTCCAGTGTGTTGATGTGTTCTTTCTCCAGTGTGTTAATGTGTGTTCTTTCTCCAGTGTGTTGATGTGTTCTTTCTCCAGTGTGTTAATGTGTTCTTTCTCCAGTGTGTTGATGTGTTCTTTCTCCAGTGTGTTGATGTGTTCTTTCTCCAGTGTGTTGATGTGTTCTTTCTCCAGTGTGTTAATGTGTTCTTTCTCCAGTGTGTTAATGTGTTCTTTCTCCAGTGTGTTGATGTGTTCTTTCTCCAGTGTGTTAATGTGTGTTCTTTCTCCAGTGTGTTGATGTGTGTTCTTTCTCCAGTGTGTTGATGTGTTCTTTCTCCAGTGTGTTAATGTGTTCTTTCTCCAGTGTGTTACTGTGTTCTTTCTCCAGTGTGTTGATGTATTCTTTCTCCAGTGTGTTGATGTGTTCTTTCTCCAGTGTGTTGATGTGTTCTTTCTCCAGTGTGTTAATGTGTTCTTTCTCCAGTGTGTTGATGTGTGTTCTTTCTCCAGTGTGTTAATGTGTTCTTTCTCCAGTGTGTTGATGTGTGTTCTTTCTCCAGTGTGTTGATGTGTTATTTCTCCAGTGTGTTAATGTGTTCTTTCTCCAGTGTGTTGATGTGTTCTTTCTCCAGTGTGTTAATGTGTTCTTTCTCCAGTGTGTTGATGTGTGTTCTTTCTCCAGTGTGTTAATGTGTTCTTTCTCCAGTGTGTTAATGTGTTCTTTCTCCAGTGTGTTGATGTGTTCTTTCTCCAGTGTGTTAATGTGTTCTTTCTCCAGTGTGTTAATGTTTTCTTTCTCCAGTGTGTTAATGTGTTCTTTCTCCAGTGTGTTAATGTGTTCTTTCTCCAGTGTGTTAATGTGTGTTATTTCTCCAGTGTGTTGATGTGTTCTTTCTCCAGTGTGTTAATGTGTTCTTTCTCCAGTGTGTTGATGTGTTCTTTCTCCAGTGTGTTAATGTGTTCTTTCTCCAGTGTGTTGATGTGTGTTCTTTCTCCAGTGTGTTGATGTGTTCTTTCTCCAGTGTGTTAATGTGTTCTTTCTCCAGTGTGTTAATGTGTTCTTTCTCCAGTGTGTTGATGTGTTCTTTCTCCAGTGTGTTAATGTGTTCTTTCTCCAGTGTGTTAATGTGTTCTTTCTCCAGTGTGTTGATGTGTTCTTTCTCCAGTGTGTTGATGTGTTCTTTCTCCAGTGTGTTGATGTGTTCTTTCTCCAGTGTGTTGATGTGTTCTTTCTCCAGTGTGTTAATGTGTGTTATTTCTCCAGTGTGTTGATGTGTTCTTTCTCCAGTGTGTTAATGTGTTCTTTCTCCAGTGTGTTAATGTGTGTTCTTTCTCCAGTGTGTTGATGTGTTCTTTCTCCAGTGTGTTAATGTGTTCTTTCTCCAGTGTGTTGATGTGTTCTTTCTCCAGTGTGTTAATGTGTGTTCTTTCTCCAGTGTGTTGATGTGTTCTTTCTCCAGTGTGTTAATGTGTTCTTTCTCCAGTGTGTTGATGTGTTCTTTCTCCAGTGTGTTGATGTGTTCTTTCTCCAGTGTGTTGATGTGTTCTTTCTCCAGTGTGTTAATGTGTTCTTTCTCCAGTGTGTTAATGTGTTCTTTCTCCAGTGTGTTGATGTGTTCTTTCTCCAGTGTGTTAATGTGTGTTCTTTCTCCAGTGTGTTGATGTGTGTTCTTTCTCCAGTGTGTTGATGTGTTCTTTCTCCAGTGTGTTAATGTGTTCTTTCTCCAGTGTGTTACTGTGTTCTTTCTCCAGTGTGTTGATGTATTCTTTCTCCAGTGTGTTGATGTGTTCTTTCTCCAGTGTGTTGATGTGTTCTTTCTCCAGTGTGTTAATGTGTTCTTTCTCCAGTGTGTTGATGTGTGTTCTTTCTCCAGTGTGTTAATGTGTTCTTTCTCCAGTGTGTTGATGTGTGTTCTTTCTCCAGTGTGTTGATGTGTTATTTCTCCAGTGTGTTAATGTGTTATTTCTCCAGTGTGTTAATGTGTTCTTTCTCCAGTGTGTTGATGTGTTCTTTCTCCAGTGTGTTGATGTGTTCTTTCTCCAGTGTGTTAATGTGTTCTTTCTCCAGTGTGTTGATGTGTTCTTTCTCCAGTGTGTTGATGTGTTCTTTCTCCAGTGTGTTGATGTGTGTTCTTTCTCCAGTGTGTTGATGTGTTCTTTCTCCAGTGTGTTGATGTGTTCTTTCTCCAGTGTGTTAATGTGTTCTTTCTCCAGTGTGTTAATGTGTTCTTTCTCCAGTGTGTTGATGTGTTCTTTCTCCAGTGTGTTGATGTGTTATTTCTCCAGTGTGTTAATGTGTTCTTTCTCCAGTGTGTTGATGTGTTCTTTCTCCAGTGTGTTAATGTGTTCTTTCTCCAGTGTGTTGATGTGTTCTTTCTCCAGTGTGTTGATGTGTTCTTTCTCCAGTGTGTTGATGTGTGTTCTTTCTCCAGTGTGTTGATGTGTTCTTTCTCCAGTGTGTTGATGTGTTCTTTCTCCAGTGTGTTGATGTGTTCTTTCTCCAGTGTGTTAATGTGTGTTCTTTCTCCAGTGTGTTGATGTGTTCTTTCTCCAGTGTGTTGATGTGTTCTTTCTCCAGTGTGTTAATGTGTGTTCTTTCTCCAGTGTGTTGATGTGTTCTTTCTCCAGTGTGTTGATGTGTTCTTTCTCCAGTGTGTTGATGTGTTCTTTCTCCAGTGTGTTGATGTGTGTTCTTTCTCCAGTGTGTTGATGTGTTCTTTCTCCAGTGTGTTGATGTGTTCTTTCTCCAGTGTGTTAATGTGTGTTCTTTCTCCAGTGTGTTAATGTGTGTTCTTTCTCCAGTGTGTTGATGTGTTCTTTCTCCAGTGTGTTGATGTGTGTTCTTTCTCCAGTGTGTTGATGTGTTCTTTCTCCAGTGTGTTGATGTGTTCTTTCTCCAGTGTGTTAATGTGTGTTCTTTCTCCAGTGTGTTAATGTGTTCTTTCTCCAGTGTGTTGATGTGTTCTTTCTCCAGTGTGTTAATGTGTTCTTTCTCCAGTGTGTTGATGTGTTCTTTCTCCAGTGTGTTAATGTGTTCTTTCTCCAGTGTGTTGATGTGTTCTTTCTCCAGTGTGTTGATGTGTTCTTTCTCCAGTGTGTTGATGTGTTCTTTCTCCAGTGTGTTGATGTGTTCTTTCTCCAGTGTGTTGATGTGTTCTTTCTCCAGTGTGTTAATGTGTTCCTTCTCCAGTGTGTTGATGTGTTCTTTCTCCAGTGTGTTGATGTGTTCTTTCTCCAGTGTGTTAATGTGTTCTTTCTCCAGTGTGTTGATGTGTTCTTTCTCCAGTGTGTTAATGTGTTCTTTCTCCAGTGTGTTGATGTGTGTTCTTTCTCCAGTGTGTTGATGTGTTCTTTCTCCAGTGTGTTAATGTGTTCTTTCTCCAGTGTGTTGATGTGTGTTCTTTCTCCAGTGTGTTGATGTGTGTTCTTTCTCCAGTGTGTTAATGTGTTCTTTCTCCAGTGTGTTAATGTTTTCTTTCTCCAGTGTGTTAATGTGTTCTTTCTCCAGTGTGTTGATGTGTTCTTTCTCCAGTGTGTTAATGTGTTCTTTCTCCAGTGTGTTGATGTGTGTTCTTTCTCCAGTGTGTTAATGTGTTCTTTCTCCAGTGTGTTGATGTGTTCTTTCTCCAGTGTGTTGATGTGTGTTCTTTCTCCAGTGTGTTAATGTGTTCTTTCTCCAGTGTGTTGATGTGTTCTTTCTCCAGTGTGTTGATGTGTTCTTTCTCCAGTGTGTTAATGTGTTCTTTCTCCAGTGTGTTGATGTGTGTTCTTTCTCCAGTGTGTTAATGTGTTCTTTCTCCAGTGTGTTAATGTGTTCTTTCTCCAGTGTGTTGATGTGTTCTTTCTCCAGTGTGTTAATGTGTTCTTTCTCCAGTGTGTTAATGTGTTCTTTCTCCAGTGTGTTAATGTGTTCTTTCTCCAGTGTGTTAATGTGTTCTTTCTCCAGTGTGTTAATGTGTGTTATTTCTCCAGTGTGTTGATGTGTTCTTTCTCCAGTGTGTTAATGTGTTCTTTCTCCAGTGTGTTGATGTGTTCTTTCTCCAGTGTGTTAATGTGTTCTTTCTCCAGTGTGTTGATGTGTGTTCTTTCTCCAGTGTGTTGATGTGTTCTTTCTCCAGTGTGTTAATGTGTTCTTTCTCCAGTGTGTTAATGTGTTCTTTCTCCAGTGTGTTGATGTGTTCTTTCTCCAGTGTGTTAATGTGTTCTTTCTCCAGTGTGTTAATGTGTTCTTTCTCCAGTGTGTTGATGTGTTCTTTCTCCAGTGTGTTGATGTGTTCTTTCTCCAGTGTGTTGATGTGTTCTTTCTCCAGTGTGTTGATGTGTTCTTTCTCCAGTGTGTTAATGTGTGTTATTTCTCCAGTGTGTTGATGTGTTCTTTCTCCAGTGTGTTAATGTGTTCTTTCTCCAGTGTGTTAATGTGTGTTCTTTCTCCAGTGTGTTGATGTGTTCTTTCTCCAGTGTGTTAATGTGTTCTTTCTCCAGTGTGTTGATGTGTTCTTTCTCCAGTGTGTTAATGTGTGTTCTTTCTCCAGTGTGTTGATGTGTTCTTTCTCCAGTGTGTTAATGTGTTCTTTCTCCAGTGTGTTGATGTGTTCTTTCTCCAGTGTGTTGATGTGTTCTTTCTCCAGTGTGTTGATGTGTTCTTTCTCCAGTGTGTTAATGTGTTCTTTCTCCAGTGTGTTAATGTGTTCTTTCTCCAGTGTGTTGATGTGTTCTTTCTCCAGTGTGTTAATGTGTGTTCTTTCTCCAGTGTGTTGATGTGTGTTCTTTCTCCAGTGTGTTGATGTGTTCTTTCTCCAGTGTGTTAATGTGTTCTTTCTCCAGTGTGTTACTGTGTTCTTTCTCCAGTGTGTTGATGTATTCTTTCTCCAGTGTGTTGATGTGTTCTTTCTCCAGTGTGTTGATGTGTTCTTTCTCCAGTGTGTTAATGTGTTCTTTCTCCAGTGTGTTGATGTGTGTTCTTTCTCCAGTGTGTTAATGTGTTCTTTCTCCAGTGTGTTGATGTGTGTTCTTTCTCCAGTGTGTTGATGTGTTATTTCTCCAGTGTGTTAATGTGTTCTTTCTCCAGTGTGTTGATGTGTTCTTTCTCCAGTGTGTTAATGTGTTCTTTCTCCAGTGTGTTGATGTGTGTTCTTTCTCCAGTGTGTTAATGTGTTCTTTCTCCAGTGTGTTAATGTGTTCTTTCTCCAGTGTGTTGATGTGTTCTTTCTCCAGTGTGTTAATGTGTTCTTTCTCCAGTGTGTTAATGTTTTCTTTCTCCAGTGTGTTAATGTGTTCTTTCTCCAGTGTGTTAATGTGTTCTTTCTCCAGTGTGTTAATGTGTGTTATTTCTCCAGTGTGTTGATGTGTTCTTTCTCCAGTGTGTTAATGTGTTCTTTCTCCAGTGTGTTGATGTGTTCTTTCTCCAGTGTGTTAATGTGTTCTTTCTCCAGTGTGTTGATGTGTGTTCTTTCTCCAGTGTGTTGATGTGTTCTTTCTCCAGTGTGTTAATGTGTTCTTTCTCCAGTGTGTTAATGTGTTCTTTCTCCAGTGTGTTGATGTGTTCTTTCTCCAGTGTGTTAATGTGTTCTTTCTCCAGTGTGTTAATGTGTTCTTTCTCCAGTGTGTTGATGTGTTCTTTCTCCAGTGTGTTGATGTGTTCTTTCTCCAGTGTGTTGATGTGTTCTTTCTCCAGTGTGTTGATGTGTTCTTTCTCCAGTGTGTTAATGTGTGTTATTTCTCCAGTGTGTTGATGTGTTCTTTCTCCAGTGTGTTAATGTGTTCTTTCTCCAGTGTGTTAATGTGTGTTCTTTCTCCAGTGTGTTGATGTGTTCTTTCTCCAGTGTGTTAATGTGTTCTTTCTCCAGTGTGTTGATGTGTTCTTTCTCCAGTGTGTTAATGTGTGTTCTTTCTCCAGTGTGTTGATGTGTTCTTTCTCCAGTGTGTTAATGTGTTCTTTCTCCAGTGTGTTGATGTGTTCTTTCTCCAGTGTGTTGATGTGTTCTTTCTCCAGTGTGTTGATGTGTTCTTTCTCCAGTGTGTTAATGTGTTCTTTCTCCAGTGTGTTAATGTGTTCTTTCTCCAGTGTGTTGATGTGTTCTTTCTCCAGTGTGTTAATGTGTGTTCTTTCTCCAGTGTGTTGATGTGTGTTCTTTCTCCAGTGTGTTGATGTGTTCTTTCTCCAGTGTGTTAATGTGTTCTTTCTCCAGTGTGTTACTGTGTTCTTTCTCCAGTGTGTTGATGTATTCTTTCTCCAGTGTGTTGATGTGTTCTTTCTCCAGTGTGTTGATGTGTTCTTTCTCCAGTGTGTTAATGTGTTCTTTCTCCAGTGTGTTGATGTGTGTTCTTTCTCCAGTGTGTTAATGTGTTCTTTCTCCAGTGTGTTGATGTGTGTTCTTTCTCCAGTGTGTTGATGTGTTATTTCTCCAGTGTGTTAATGTGTTATTTCTCCAGTGTGTTAATGTGTTCTTTCTCCAGTGTGTTGATGTGTTCTTTCTCCAGTGTGTTGATGTGTTCTTTCTCCAGTGTGTTAATGTGTTCTTTCTCCAGTGTGTTGATGTGTTCTTTCTCCAGTGTGTTGATGTGTTCTTTCTCCAGTGTGTTGATGTGTGTTCTTTCTCCAGTGTGTTGATGTGTTCTTTCTCCAGTGTGTTGATGTGTTCTTTCTCCAGTGTGTTAATGTGTTCTTTCTCCAGTGTGTTAATGTGTTCTTTCTCCAGTGTGTTGATGTGTTCTTTCTCCAGTGTGTTGATGTGTTATTTCTCCAGTGTGTTAATGTGTTCTTTCTCCAGTGTGTTGATGTGTTCTTTCTCCAGTGTGTTAATGTGTTCTTTCTCCAGTGTGTTGATGTGTTCTTTCTCCAGTGTGTTGATGTGTTCTTTCTCCAGTGTGTTGATGTGTGTTCTTTCTCCAGTGTGTTGATGTGTTCTTTCTCCAGTGTGTTGATGTGTTCTTTCTCCAGTGTGTTGATGTGTTCTTTCTCCAGTGTGTTAATGTGTGTTCTTTCTCCAGTGTGTTGATGTGTTCTTTCTCCAGTGTGTTGATGTGTTCTTTCTCCAGTGTGTTAATGTGTGTTCTTTCTCCAGTGTGTTGATGTGTTCTTTCTCCAGTGTGTTGATGTGTTCTTTCTCCAGTGTGTTGATGTGTTCTTTCTCCAGTGTGTTGATGTGTGTTCTTTCTCCAGTGTGTTGATGTGTTCTTTCTCCAGTGTGTTGATGTGTTCTTTCTCCAGTGTGTTAATGTGTGTTCTTTCTCCAGTGTGTTAATGTGTGTTCTTTCTCCAGTGTGTTGATGTGTTCTTTCTCCAGTGTGTTGATGTGTGTTCTTTCTCCAGTGTGTTGATGTGTTCTTTCTCCAGTGTGTTGATGTGTTCTTTCTCCAGTGTGTTAATGTGTGTTCTTTCTCCAGTGTGTTAATGTGTTCTTTCTCCAGTGTGTTGATGTGTTCTTTCTCCAGTGTGTTGATGTGTGTTCTTTCTCCAGTGTGTTAATGTGTTCTTTCTCCAGTGTGTTGATGTGTTCTTTCTCCAGTGTGTTGATGTGTTCTTTCTCCAGTGTGTTAATGTGTGTTCTTTCTCCAGTGTGTTAATGTGTTCTTTCTCCAGTGTGTTGATGTGTTCTTTCTCCAGTGTGTTGATGTGTGTTCTTTCTCCAGTGTGTTGATGTGTTCTTTCTCCAGTGTGTTGATGTGTTCTTTCTCCAGTGTGTTAATGTGTTCTTTCTCCAGTGTGTTAATGTGTTCTTTCTCCAGTGTGTTAATGTGTGTTCTTTCTCCAGTGTGTTGATGTGTGTTCTTTCTCCAGTGTGTTAATGTGTTCTTTCTCCAGTGTGTTGATGTGTTCTTTCTCCAGTGTGTTGATGTGTTCTTTCTCCAGTGTGTTAATGTGTTCTTTCTCCAGTGTGTTGATGTGTTCTTTCTCCAGTGTGTTGATGTGTGTTCTTTCTCCAGTGTGTTGATGTGTTCTTTCTCCAGTGTGTTAATGTGTTCTTTCTCCAGTGTGTTAATGTGTTCTTTCTCCAGTGTGTTAATGTGTGTTCTTTCTCCAGTGTGTTGATGTGTGTTCTTTCTCCAGTGTGTTGATGTGTTCTTTCTCCAGTGTGTTAATGTGTTCTTTCTCCAGTGTGTTGATGTGTGTTCTTTCTCCAGTGTGTTAATGTGTTCTTTCTCCAGTGTGTTAATGTGTTCTTTCTCCAGTGTGTTAATGTGTTCTTTCTCCAGTGTGTTAATGTGTTCTTTCTCCAGTGTGTTAATGTGTTCTTTCTCCAGTGTGTTGATGTGTTCTTTCTCCAGTGTGTTAATGTGTGTTCTTTCTCCAGTGTGTTAATGTGTTCTTTCTCCAGTGTGTTAATGTGTGTTCTTTCTCCAGTGTGTTGATGTGTTCTTTCTCCAGTGTGTTAATGTGTTCTTTCTCCAGTGTGTGGTGCCTGTTGGGAGGTGGTTCCAAATTGCCAGGATGGAGAGGTGTTGACGGTGGACGCCAACAGTACAGACCGCTGCTGTCCTGTCTACCACTGTGGTGAGTTCAACACACACACACACACACACACACACACACACACACACACACACACACACACACACACACACACACACACACACACACACACACGCATACATACATACACACACACACACACACACACACACACACACACACACACACACACACACACACACACACACACACACACACACACACACACACACACACACTCACATTCACTTATTGTGTCTCTGATTCCTGTGTGTGTGTGCAGTGTGTGAGCCGTACCGGTGTGCTGAGTTCTCATGTCCCTTGGGGATGTCCACTGTCACAGTGTCCACTCCAGACCGCTGCTGTCCCCTACAGACCTGCGGTAAAGTAGCACGACTTTCTGTTTCTTACCACCATCACATGACAGGAAATGTGTGTCCTGCTCCACCACGCGACAGCCTGTTTGCCCTCTAGGTTGAATCGCTGTAACTCTCATGTAGTTTTATTCATTTATTCCCCAAAAAAAGCACACATTTAAAATGGTTTCTGTTTCCCTGTTTTTTTTTCCAGAGTGTGCGTGTGAGAAACTGTCACGGCCGAAATGTGCTCTGGTAGGTTTCTAAGATGATTCCACATGATGGAATGGGATGTGTTGACGTTATCGCTGTGTTTGTTTCTCCTTGTATACTGGCTGACATGTTGTCTTCTTACTAGGGAGAGGCCATGCAGGTGGACAAGGCCTTCCTATCAGATCCAACTAACCAGTGTTCCTGTAAGAGATTTAACTGTGGTAAGTGCACGGCTATCCTTAGACAGTAACCCACCTTTTCCCATTCTACAATAATGCCATATATTTCCAATAAGTGTGTTCACCTACAGTACATTTTTTCAATGAATGTGTGTTCATTCATGCATGTATGTGTCTGTGTCTGTCGCACACCTCTTACAGTGCGTGAGGCGGTGTGTGTGTACGGCGAGCGGGGTGTTATGCGTCCGGGACAGACCCTCGTGGATCACAGTGAGGAGGGGGTGTGTCTCACCACCCAGTGTACCCACAGCCTGGATCCCACCTCAGGCTTCCATCACCTCCGCGCCACCACCACCAACTGCTCTGCTCAGTGTCAACCGGTTAGTCAGTTAGCAGCAGGATACGACTGCTAGGATCTGATACCTCAACTGCTAGAAATGCTACTACTGCTGTCCCAATTCATTACTACTAACCTACTGCTAGTATTTCTAATACAGGTACTATAACTATTACTACAGTATATATATAATACAGGTACTATAACTATTACTACAGTATATATATAATACAGGTACTATAACTATTACTACAGTATATCTGAATATATATATAATACAGGTACTATAACTATTACTACAGTATATCTGAATATATATATAATACAGGGACTATAACTATTACTACAGTATATCTGAATATATATATAATACAGGGACTATAACTATTACTACAGTATATCTGAATATATATATAATACAGGTACTATAACTATTACTACAGTATATCTGAATATATATATAATACAGGTACTATAACTATTACTACAGTATATCTGAATATATATATAATACAGGTACTATAACTATTACTACAGTATATATTAATATATATTTAATACAGGTACTATAACTATTACTACAGTATATCTGAATATATATATATATATATATATATATATATATATATATATATATATATATATATATATAATACAGGTACTATAACTATAACTACAGTATATCTGAATATATATATATGATACAGGTACTATAACTATTACTACAGTATATCTGAATATATATACATAATAAAGGTACTATAACTATTATGACAGTATATCTGAATATATATATAATACAGGTACTATAACTATTACTACAGTATATCTGAATATATATACATAATAAAGGTACTATAACTATTACGACAGTATATCTGAATATATATATATGTATACTACAGGTACTATAACTATTACTACAGTGTATCAGAATATATATATAATACAGGTACTATAACTATTACTACAGTATATCTGAATATATATATATGTATACTACAGGTACTATAACTATTACTACAGTATATCTGAATATATATATAATACAGGTACTATAACTATTACTACAGTATATCAGAATATATATGTTACCGTAGACCTGTACTATCTTTTAGAACCAGATATACATCCCTCCCAAAGACCAGACGATGTGCTGTGGTGTCTGTAAAAACATCTCCTGTCTCTACCACAATGACAATGGCACTGCACTCCTCTACAAGGTACAGTACAGCAATGTTTTACCCTCTGGATAGACCAGGTACCCTCAGGTTATCTAATCAGTCCTGGTACAACCCTCTGGATAGACCAGGTACCCTCAGGTTATCTAATCAGTCCTGGTACAACCCTCTGGATAGACCAGGTACCCTCAGGTTATCTAATCAGTCCTGGTACAACCCTCTGGATAGACCAGGTACCCTCAGGTTATCTAATCAGTCCTGGTACAACCCTCTGGATAGACCAGGTAACCTCAGGTTATCTAATCAGTCCTGGTACAACCCTCTGGATAGACCAGGTACCCTCAGGTTATCTAATCAGTCCTGGTACAACCCTCTGGATAGACCAGGTACCCTCAGGTTATCTAATCAGTCCTGGTACAACCCTCTGGATAGACCAGGTACCCTCAGGTTATCTAATCAGTCCTGGTACAACCCTCTGGATAGACCAGGTAACCTCAGGTTATCTAATCAGTCCTGGTACAACCCTCTGGATAGACCAGGTAACCTCAGGTTATCTAATCAGTCCCGGTACAACCCTCTGGATAGACCAGGTAACCTCAGGTTATCTAATCAGTCCCGGTAAACCCTCTGGATAGACCAGGTAACCTCAGGTTATCTAATCAGTCCTGGTACAACCCTCTGGATAGACCAGGTAACCTCAGGTTATCTAATCAGTCCTGGTACAACCCTCTGGATAGACCAGGTACCCTCAGGTTATCTAATCAGTAGTGTAAAAAGTAGTGTAATATTGGATTGATCTGGATGATTGTATTGATGTTTCAGCCTGGGAAGTCGTGGGGCACGGTAAAGTAGTGTAATATTGGATTGATCTGGATGATTGTATTGATGTTTCAGCCTGGGAAGTCGTGGGGCACGGTAAAGTAGTGTAATATTGGATTGATCTGGATGATTGTATTGATGTTTCAGCCTGGGAAGTCGTGGGCCACGGTAAAGTAGTGTAATATTGGATTGATCTGGATGATTGTATTGATGTTTCAGCCTGGGAAGTCGTGGGTGTCAGACTGTATGAAGTATGACTGTACCGAGACACTGTCAGGCCCCACCCTGGTGTCCTACTCCTTCAGCTGCCCACCCTTCAACCAGACAGAGTGTATGAAGGTATGGTTAACACACACACACACACACACACACACACACACACACACACACACACACACACACACACACACATACACACACACACACACACACACATACACACACACACACCCACACATGCACACACCCACACATATACACATATTGTGTAACACTACTACCTCTCTATGATGTTATTTTAGTTGACCTTTAACCCCTGAGATTTGAATGTTGTCTCTACCCTAGATTGGTGGGACCATTATAAGTTACATGGATGGATGCTGCAAGACATGTGAGTAAAGAGAAAGACAACCTGTCCATCTATAGTTTCTAGGTATCTTCCTGTATGTCCATGTTTAATCTCTTCCTGTATGTCCATGTTTAGTCTCTCCCTGTATGCCCATGTTTAGTCTCTTCCTGTATGTCCATGTTTAGTCTCTTCCTGTATGTCCATGTTTAGTCTCTTCCTGTACGTCCATGTTTAGTCTCTTCCTGTATGCCCATGTTTAGTCTCTCCCTGTATGCCCATGTTTAGTCTCTTCCTGTATGTTCATGTTTAGTCTCTTCCTGTATGTCCATGTTTAGTCTCTTCCTGTATGTCCATGTTTAGTCTCTTCCTGTATGTCCATGTTTAGTCTCTTCCTGTACGTCCATGTTTAGTCTCTTCCTGTATGTCCATGTTTAGTCTCTTCCTGTATGTCCATGTTTAGTCTCTTCCTGTATGTCCATGTTTAGTCTCTTCCTGTATGTCCATGTTTAGTCTCTTCCTGTATGCCCATGTTTAGTCTCTTCCTGTATGTCCATGTTTAGTCTCTTCCTGTATGTCCATGTTTAGTCTCTTCCTGTATGTCCATGTTTCTTCCTGAATGTCCATGTTTAGTCTCTTCCTGTATGTCCATGTTTCTTCCTGTATGTCCATGTTTAGTCTCTTCCTGTATGTCCATGTTTCTTCCTGTATGTCCATGTTTAGTCTCTTCCTGTATGTCCATGTTTCTTCCTGTATGTCCATGTTTAGTCTCTTCCTGTATGTCCATGTTTCTTCCTGTATGTCCATGTTTAGTCTCTTCCTGTATGTCCATGTTTAGTCTCTTCCTGTATGTCCATGTTTAGTCTCTTCCTGTATGTCCATGTTTAGTCTCTTCCTGTATGTCCATGTTTAGTCTCTTCCTGTATGTCCATGTTTAGTCTCTTCCTGTATGTCCATGTTTAGTCTCTTCCTGTATGTCCATGTTTAGTCTCTTCCTGTATGTCCATGTTTCTTCCTGTATGTCCATGTTTAGTCTCTTCCTGTATGCCCATGTTTAGTCTCTCACCACCTGTTTCTACTGAAGTTCATCTTTGTTACCTGTTTGTCTGTTAACATGTGTTTCCCAGTACATGTTTGCCCTTCAGTTTATGACCTTAAACACCACGTAAATCAGACATTTTTTCACTCCGCTTATGCTTAAAATATATATATTTCTTAATTTGCGGAAAATACCTACTGTTTTTCTACAGCAATATGATGTTGTCGCTCCTAATATGTCTCCCCCAAAGTGTCTATTAAAAGTAATAGAAACAGTTGATATGCTTTTCAGTGAAAATATCCAACATACACTTTACATGCAAAAAAATCTAATCTGACACCCATGCTACCATTACTGCCAAAGGCCACACTTGGCATATTCAGAGGGATTCAACATCCATACATAAATTGGTTCACACACCAATGACAAATGTAAACCAACAATTCAACAACCCCCCCTACAAGTATTGTAAATAGAAATGCTACTACAGTATTTAAGGTAACTTCATTGAAAAAGCATATATAACTAAATGGATAAGAGTTGGGTTACTTTTCTTCGTGTTTGTGTTAGTCTGCAAGCTGACCATCATGTACCAATCCCACCAGGTACCGGATATTCCCTCTTCCCTTTCCCCGTTAGTCCCCTGACTCCTACAGTTAACACAAACTGTGAACGAGGTACCGATCTCTATGAGACAAACAAGGCTTGCCAGCGCCATTGTTGATATCCAACAATGTACTCCCTTTTTTTTTTTTTACAGAAACAATTACAGTACAGGACAAGTCAAAAAACGGACTCTTAAAAATAAAATAAAAGGTTTTGTGCAAAAAAATTGCATTTCTTTGGGTCGTCCACTATTTTGTTCGCCGTTTTCCTCCAATTGTCCTCTGCGGATCAAGTACATGACACAGCTAAATCTTTCCTCATTTTGCGCTGTCGGGGGGCAGTGCATTGTTGATCGCCAACAATGTACTGTTGGTAGTGTCTAAGTAGTTAGCAGTCGTCCAGATGTCTGCATGGTGGTGTGTCTTCAACCGTAATAAATCATATTTTAGAACTGCTGGAGACGCTGGTGTGGTGGTCTGTACTGTCGTTTTGGGTAATATGGTATAATTTGTATCCATTATAAAATAATTGTGTGATCCTCTTTTATGTATGTGTATTACTGCATAGTTTCCCATCCTAGTCTTCCCGAAAGATGATGTGCAGTAGCACTGAAATATGTTATGCCATATTACCCAAATAATAACATCACCTGCTAACAAGTACTAGATGGATTTGGTGAAAGGGTTTCTGTTTTGTTTCTGAAACTTTTTTACTCTCACTTTTATTAGAGGTTATAGTGGGCTTTTCACTCTTACGACAACTGACATAACCGTGTTACTAGGCGTTAAATGTAAGATATTACATCAGCTCTATGCATTGTAACAGGGATGTGTCATTTGTCATGCATTTTTTTTTTGTCATAAACTATTGCAAAATATTATGACATACACATAATGTCAGTCTTATAACCATTAGATTGTCAACTTTATGTCTTCTGCTTCGAGTAGTAGAAAGTAGACCCTTGTCAATAGGTACTTTGAAAACACAAGTACATAGGGTAATATGTGTTATCATCACATACTGTAGAATTCATTTTGGTTGATTGGCGGGGCAGCTACGTGGGGAAACACTTCTGTGATGGAATTACTAATTGGTTAATTGGTTAATTGGTTTCTTGACACTGTGACACCTCCTCTACACAGAGGATTAACCAATATGCTTAAGCATTGCAGACCTTTCATACAATTCACATGCGCCGAAAACAACAGGTGTAGTAGACCTTACCGTAAAATGCTTACTTACAAGCCCTTAACCAACAATGCAGTTTTAAGAAAATAGAGTTAAGAAAATATTTACTAAATAAACTACTGTAAAAAATATATACAATAATAATAACACAATAAAATAACAATAATGAGGCTATATACAGGGGGTACCGGTACCGAGTCAATGTGCGGGGGTACAGGTTAGTCGAGGTAATTTGTACATGTAGGTAGGGGTAAAGTGACTATGCATAGATAATAAACAGCGAGTTGCAAGGGGGGTCTTATGGCAGCGGGGACGAAGCTGTTAAGGAGACTTTTGGACCTAGACTTGGCGCTCCGGTACCGCTTGCCGTGCGGTAGCAGAGAGAACAGTCTATGACTAGGGTGACTGGAATCTTTGACAATTTTTTGGGCCTTCCTCTGACACTGCCTAGTATATAGGTCCTGGATGGCAGGAAGCATGGCCCCAGTGATGTACTGGGTTGTACGCACTACCCTCTGTAGCGCCTTGCGGTTGGATGCCGAGCAGTTGCCATACCAGGCGGTGATGCAACCAGTCAGGATGCTCTCGATGGTGCAGCTGTATAACTTTTTGAGCATCTGGGGTCCCATGCCAAATCTTTTCAGTCTCCTGAGGGGGAAAAGGTGTTGTCGTGCCCTCTTCATGTCTTTCTTGGTGTGTTTGGACCATGATAGTTTGTTGGTGATGTGGACACCATGGAACTTGAAACTCTCGACCCGCTCCACTACAGCCCTGTCGATGTGAATGGTGGCGTGTTCGGCCCTCCTTTTCCTGTAGTCCACGATCATCTCCTTTGTCTTGCTGACGTTGAGGGAGAGGTTGTTGTCCTGGCACCACACTGCCAGGTCTCTGACCTCCTCCCTGTAGGCTGTCTCATCGTTGTTGGTGATCAGGCCTACCACCGACATGTGTCATTAGCAAACTTAATGATGGTGTTGGAGTCGTGCTTGGCCACACAGTCATGGGTGAACAGGGAGTACAGGAGGGGACTGAGCACGCACCCCTGAGGGGCCCCCGTGTTGAGGATCAGCGTGGCAGATGTGTTACCTACCCTTACCACCTGGGGGTGGCCTGTCAGGAAGTCCAGGATTCAGTTGCAGAGGGAGGTGTTTAGTCCCAGGGTCCTTAGCTTAGTGATGAGCTTTGTAGGCACTATGGTGTTGAACGCTGAGCTGTAGTCAATGAACAGCATTCTCACATAGGTGTTCCTTTTGTCCAGGTGGGAAAGGGCAGTGTGGAGTGCGATTGAGATTGCGTCATCTGTGGATCTGTTGGGGTGGTATGCGAATTGGAGTGGGTCTAGGGTTTCCGGGATGATGGTGTTGATGTGAGCCATGACCAGCCTTTCAAAGCACTTCTTGGCTACCAACGTGAGTGCTAAGGGGCGGTAGTCATTAAGGCAGGTTACCTTCGCTTTTTTGGGCACAGGGACTATGGTGGTCTGCTTGAAACATGTAGGTATTTCAGACTCAGTCAGGGAGAGGTTGGAAATGTCAGTGAAGATAATTGCCAGTTGGTCCGCGCATGCTCTGAGTACACGTCCTGGTAATTGATATTCAAGTATCAAATATTTCTGGCCTCCCTAAACCAGTTCACATTAAAAACAATAGTGCAGCCTTGGGTTATGTAGCTAACAAAAGCCTTGTGCCTTGTGCGCGACTGACATCCTGACAGCATTAGAACTTTGATGCCTGCCACCATGAAATGCACACCAGCTGTACTGTTTTTGCTCCAGCTGTCTCTCTCTGTTCATGTATTCGTTCATGGTTTGTACTTCATTTCTATATACGGCTGGCAGATCAGAGTTCTGCTCAATTGGTTGTTCTTCAGAACCAGATCCAGACTGATATGATGTGTGGTGAGAACCAGATCCAGACTGATGTGATGTGTGGTCAGAACCAGATCCAGACTGATATGATGTGTGGTCAGAACCAGATCCAGACTGATATGATGTGTGGCCAGAACCAGATCCAGACTGATATGATGTGTGGTCAGAACCAGATCCAGGCTGATATGATGTGTGGTCAGAACCAGATCCAGACTGATGTGATGTGTGGTCAGAACCAGATCCAGACTGATGTGATGTGTGGTGAGAACCAGATCCAGACTGATATGATGTGTGGTCAGAACCAGATCCAGACTGATATGATGTGTGGTCAGAACCAGATTAAGACGGATGGGATGTGTGGTCAGAACCAGATCCAGACTGATATGATGTGTGGTCAGAACCAGATCCAGGCTGATGTGATGTGTGGTCAGAACCAGATTAAGACAGATGGGATGTGTGGTCAGAACCAGATTAAGACGGATGGGATGTGTGGTCGTTGTGTTTGTGAACCCTGCAGGTAAAGAAGATGGGAAGTCCTGTCAGAAGGTGACTGTGAGGATGACGATACGGAAGAATGACTGTCGCAGTAACAGACCGGTACGTTTTTGGTCTTAATTGATTCTGACCTGGTTAAATAAATGTTACATCAAAATGTAGGAATATAACTGTCTGGGATGAGTAGGAGGGTCAAGTCCATCATGGATTATTGTGCCACGATAATTTAGCAATATCTTTATCACGATAATGGCTTTTATCATGATATGTCTTTAGAAAAACCACAAAAGCGAATCTCTTTGTAGCATTAAGGACAGTTCATAGCCCATCTACGCCGCCTGGATTAAAGAGGTAAGGTCCTTTTATATGGTGTAGATAATCTATGAACTGTCCTTAGTGCTACATTTGGCGTAGTCTGCAGGATTAGGATATTCATATTTAGCATTACGTCCCATGTTACATTTTGTTGTTGTTGGGTTTTTTTCCCTCCAGGTCAACATAGTGTCATGTGACGGGAAGTGTCCCTCGGCCAGTATTTACAACTACAACATCAACACGTACGCCAGGTTCTGTAAGTGCTGCCGTGAGATGGGGCTGCAGAGGCGCTCTGTTCAGCTCTACTGCAGTGGGAACTCCACCTGGGTCAGCTACTCTATACAGGAACCCACCGACTGCTCCTGCCAGTGGTCTTAGTGGGCCACACACAGAGACACACACACATACATGCACAGGTACACGCACGTGATCGTATGCACACAATGAACGTATTCACGCAGGTGCACACACACACACACACGTTACGTATACACACAGGCACACGTGTGGTGTGCACGCACATGCACACACACACACACTGCAGAGACGCTACTATTGTACGTCAAGAGGGACAAGAGAAGGCTTGGGTGTAGCAGAGCGTGGGTTTGGGGCTTTGGGCAGTTGAAGGTGGGTAGGGATGTGTATGAACACGGCCCATGACGGCATCTTTACAGGCTGAGAGGAGGCGGAAGCTATGAACCGGCTGTCAAAACTGGCTAATTAAAAGGCACCGTTACACTTCATGTTGATAATGTTCTTGTTCACGTTTCTCACTCAGTCACCCGTTGTTTTTAAAATTCAGCTTTTCTATCTCTGAAAGTCAGTCTAGATGTCAGGTGACTTTGTGGATCCAGAGCTGTAGCGCCAGTGTAGGTTGGAAATGTAAATTCAATGTGGCTTGTCTGTGTGTATTTTCACAGTTTGTTACTCTTCCTTATACCTCATTGGTAGCTCTTTCAGAGGTGTCCCCAAAACAATCCACAACAATTTGAAACATTATTTGAGTGTGTATTCTTTGGCACTAAGAATACACAGCTTTAGTACTGTAGCTGAATTCAAAGTGTATTGTACTATATATACAGTACCCGTAAAATACTACATATACAGTACCAGTATTGTACTACATATACAGTACCAGTAAAATACTACATATACAGTACCCGTAAAATACTACATATACAGTACCAGTAAAATACTACATATACAGTACCAGTAATATACTACAGTAAAAATATACTACCAGTAAAAAGTTTGGACAACACCTACTCATTCTAGGGGTTTTCTTAATTTTTTAAAAACTATTTTCTACATTGTAGAATAATAGTGAAGACATCAAAACTATGAAATAACACATATGGAATCATGTAGTAACCAAAAAAGTGTTAAACAAATCAAAATATATTTTATATTTGAGATTCTTCAAAGTAGCCACCCTTTGCCTTGATGACAGCTTTGCACACTCTTGGCATTCTCTCAACCAGCTTCATGAGGTAGTCACCTTGAATGCATTTCAGTTAACAGGTGTGCCTTGTTAAAAGTTAATTTGTGGAATTTCTTTCCTTCTTAATGCATTTGAGCCAATCAGTTGTGTTGTGACAAGGTAGTGGTGGTATACAGAAGATAGCCCTATTTGGTAAAAGACCAAGTCCATATTATGGCAAGAACAGCTCAAATAAGCAAAGAGAAACGACAGTCCATCATTACTTCAAGACATGAAGGTCAGTTAATCCGGAAAATGTCAAGAACTTTGAACGTTTCTTCAAGTGCAGTCGCAAAAACCATCAAGCGCTATGATGAAACTGGCTCTCATGAGGACCGCCACAGGAATGGAAGACCCAGAGTTACATCTGCTGCAGAGGATAAGTTCATTAGAGTTACCAGCCTCGGAAATTGCAGCCCAAATAAATGCTTCACAGAGTTCAAGTAACAGACACATCTCAACATCAACTGTTCAGAGGAGATTGCGTGAATCAGGCCTTCATGGTCAAATTGATGCAAAGAAATCACTACTAAAGGACACTAGAAGAGAAGAGACTTGCTTGGGCCAAAGAACACGAGCATTGGACATTAGACCGGTGGAAATCTGTCATTTGGTCTGATGAGTCCAAATGTTAGATTTTTGGTTCCAACCGCTGTGTCTTTGTGAGACGCAGAGTAGGTCAACGGATGATCTCTGCATGTGTGGTTCCCACCATGAAGCATGGAGGAGGAGGTGTGATGGTGTGGGGGTGCTTTGCTGGTGACACTGTCTGTGATTAGTTTGGAATTCAAGGCACACTTAACCAGCATGGCTACCACAGCATTCTGCAGCGATACGCCATCCCATCTGGTTTGCGATTAGTGGGACTATCATTTGTTTTTCAACAGGACAATGACCCAACACACATCCAGGCTGTGTAAGGGCTATTTGACCAAGAAGGAGAGTGATGGAGCGCTGCATCAGATGACCTGGCCTCCATAATCCCCCGACCTCAACCAAATTGAGATGGTTTGGGATGAGTTGGACCGCAGAGTGAAGGAAAAGCAGCCAACAAGTGCTCAGCATATGTGGGAACTCCTTCAAGACTGTTGGAAAAGCATTCCAGGTGAAGCTGGTTGAGAGAATGCCAAGAGTGTGCAAAGCTGTCATCAAGGCAAAGGGTGGCTACTTTGAAGAATCTCAAATAGAAAATATATTTATGTTTATGTTTATGATTAACGCTGTTTTGGTTACTACGTGATCCCATATGTGTTATTTCATAGTTTTGATGTCTTCACTATTATTCTACAATGTAGAAAATAGTACAAATAAAGAAAAACCCTAGAATGAGTAGGTGTTCTAAAACTTTTGACCGGTAGTGTAGCTAGCTAGCATTCCCTGTTTGTTGGATTAGCTACCTAGCCAACGTTAGCTCTCATCTGACTGGTATAACATTACGTTAGCTAGCTAGCTACCTAGTTAATCAAAACTAAAGCACATTCATTTTCTAGTTTATTGTCCAAACTTTTGACTGGTACTGTATATTATACACATAATAATATGAGAAAATACTAATTCACCTCAGCTCCTTTGGAGTTGGGATGCACACCTCTTCATATAGAGTACAGCACAGTACAGTACATTACAATCTGTAGTGCTGCGCGTAATTTATACTCTACGCAAATACACAACGCAAGAACTACAACTAACTGATACACAACGCAAAAAGACTACAGCTAGCTCTGCAAAATGGTGAACCTGTGTACTTGTGTAGCAAAAATAAGCAAATGTGTGCAGCCGCTGCAATTTGAAACTCGGTGCAAGTATGCGGTATCTCCATTTTGTTTTAGCTAACTGCGGTCTTGCGGGGCGTACGTACCTAGGGTATAAGTGAGATTTTCCTCTAAGCCTGTATTTATTTGTAGGTAAAATGTGAGAGTATAGAGTCCAACATTAACACTGAATTCAGACATCAAGCTGTGCCTCAGTTGTACATAAGTAAATTCCCTGTCTTTGTGCCTTTTGTGGAAATAAGTATTTTTAAATTAAAAAAAAAATGTATTTAGATGTTTTACTTTTAGAGATATAACACTTCAATATGCTGTATATCAAGTGGTATTAAATATGCTTAATGTAACCATGCTAGAGAGGTGTTGCTGAATAATTACAAATCAAGATGTATTGTCACTTTATTTATTTCTATGCAACTTAGCACAGCGTTCATTATTTGTGTTATTGGTGATTTTTGTCAATAAAGTTTTGTCATGCATTTGGCCATGATATTTGGCCCTAAATGTAACCCGCCCTAGCACTGTCCAAAACTGGTTTGGTTGCAGACCAGAAGTTTTTTTTACAACTTTAATTTGTGGACATTTTTTTAAAATTGAAAATGTTTGGGGGGTGTAATTGCTTTTTTACTGAGAGGTTGAAAGAATCTTGTTTTTGAAATCATTTTGTTGATAATACAGTAACTTGGTCGAAAATAAGGTCTCCCGTTTTTTTCCGTCTTCAAAATTTGTTTTTGTCACTTTTATTTCTGTTTTTTATAAATACATTTACACAGCATAGTACAAATTAAGTGAAATGTTTGGTGTCAATAATAAGGGTTGTGATTGGTTTGCCTATCATTCAAGCATTTTCAATAAGTTAAGTTCATTGTAAAAGATAATTGTTGAATTTTGTTATTATTGGGGATATCAAACAACGCCCACAGGTTAGTGCAGTGAATCTGAACATGTACCATACTAAATGTACATTTGCATTTTCAATAAATATTTCCTTAGAAAACTGTGACTTATCCTGACTGATTTCTGTATAGATGTTTGTAATGTTATTCAGTATACATGTTTTTGTGTGTATATTATGAGTTTCAAGACGCATCATGCTATGGTCAATATTGGCTACATGTTGGTTACTCTGGTGACGTTTAGTGAATCAGCAGATTTCAATAGACAGGTTGATCTTCCTACAGGGGACACTCTGGTGACGTTTAGTGAATCAGCAGATTACAATAGACAGGTTGATCTTCCTACAGGGGACACTCTGGTGCTTTATAACAGACACAGAGCCTACAACTGATGTGTGTCAAAGCAGAGTACCTCCACCAACCACCTGTCCATCTGAAACAATGAACTCCTCCGTAATACTGTCTCTCTTAGAGTAATACTGCATGGAGCAGGGTTAACCTTGCGCTTTAACCCCAACCCTCAGAGATGACACCTGGGGAGAACACCCCCCCCCTTCCCTCCCTTCCTCCTTCTCCACCAGTGTAATTTCCCCCCTCAGCTCAGGCAGCTGTCCTGTTCTGGAACATTGGGAGATTGTCCTGTAGTCCATGTTGAGACAGATTGTCCTGTAGTACATGTTGAGACAGATTGTCCTGTGGTTCACGTTGAGACAGATTGTCCTGTAGTCCACGTTGAGACAGATTGTCCTGTAGTCCACGTTGAGACAGATTGTCCTATAGTCCACGTTGAGACAGATTGTCCTGTAGTCCATGTTGAGACAGATTGTCCTGTAGTACATGTTGAGACAGATTGTCCTGTAGTCCATGTTGAGACAGATTGTCCTGTAGTCCATGTTGAGACAGATTGTCCTGTAGTCCATGTTGAGACAGATTGTCTTGTAGTCCATGTTGAGACAGATTGTTATGTAGTACATGTTGAGACAGATTGTCCTGTAGTCCATGTTGAGACAGATTGTCCTGGTTGAACAGCCGGGTCATGTCCCCTATGGGCCCTGGTCATGTCCCCTATGGGCCCTGGTCTAAAGTAGTGCACTACATAGGGAATAGGGTGCTATTTGGGATGCTGCCAGGGTGGTGGCTGGTTGGCCCACTCAGACACGCTGGTGGTGACGGATTACTGCCAAGTGGTAGAAGTGTGTCATCGATGTGGAGGGAGGGGGGGGAGTGGGGGAGAGGGGGAGAGAGAGAGA